>NC_062240.1:326521-638043 GCF_905475465.1 Pieris napi | reverse complement strand
TTTTTTAATTAAAAAGCGGCTGATCTTATTTTAACAACTTAATATTTATCAATTTAATATACATGGGCATACGTAAAAGAATGTGTTTATTTAGGGCAACTAATAACCATCACCCCCGAAGTGTGCATCCATATGCAATGTCAACTCGCGCGCTGACGTGCTCGGAGGCCGCACGCGTTTTCCTATTTGTCATTCACCATTATTTGGTCGCGGCATCTGTACAATGGAAACAGACCCCCAAAGTAGCTCACTTGGGCGAGGTGTGTGAATCACGCGCTGCGCCTGCCATTACCTCGGCCCAGCGCTACCGCCGTGTGCTTGATAATAGATTAGTCAGAGAAATTTTTTTAGAAACCAACTTCGATCATCTCTTAAATATTGATTGCCCATTTAAATTATACGACGAGCTATCTACTTTATTTAGAGACATATACAACCAATGTTATAAAGTAAAAAATATGACTGGTAACAGGGATTCTAGAAATAAAAAGTATTGGTTAAACAATAGCTTAAAAAATATGGTTATTGAAAAAGATAGATTATTCAAAATATGGTGTAGTAATCCAAAGAATATGGTAAAAAGACTAACTTATACTAGGTACAGGAACAAATGTCAAAAGGCAATTTTTAAATGTAACGTAGAACATGATAAAAAAACAATTTCAAATTGTAATAACAATATAAAAAAAGTTTGGGATAAAATTAATGAATTATTGGGTAAAAATAAGCAGTCTTTGGATAATCTAATCTTAAATAACATAACTAAACAAGGCGGCACGCAGGCAGTCTGTAATGATTTTGCTGATACATTCTCAAAGGAAATTGATTAAATAATCCTGTGATGAAAAATGGCTGGAAAGGATGACTTATGTTAAATTATCGAATGTGTGTATGAGATGGCAACCGGTCGATGGCAAGGATATAAAACTAATAATTGATAAAATGAATAAAAATAAATCACCGGGCAGTGATCTGATACGCATGTCTGATTTAAAAATAATTGTTGATAAGATTAGCCCTGTATTATCTAATCTGATAAAATATCACAAATTTGCACAAAAATTAAAGGAAGCAATCGTTCGTCCGGTCTATAAGAGAGGCGATCGTAAAGATTTTTCGAATTATAGACCAATAGCTATACTATCAAGTATTAACAAAATTATGGAAAAATATGTTGTCAATCAAATTGGAACTTTTTTACAAAAAAAAATAATATCTTAACGGAATGTCAACATGGCTTCCAGAAAAATAAAAGCACCAACACCTTATTATTAAATTTTACAGATGAAATTAATGCACATTTGGAAAATAAAAAAATTATTGTAGCTATTTTTTATGATTTTAAGAAGGCTTTTGATACCTTAAATACTGAGAAACTCTTAAACCCTTGGTTCAGCGACTGTCTCACGGCGCACTCTTACCGTGTGAAAGTCGGCGACGCATTCAGTGAGGAGAAACAAGTAAACTGCGGCGTCCCCCAGGGTTCTGGGTGTGGGCCAGTGTGCTACCTGATGTATGTAAATAGCCTCTGTGAAGTATTACATCACTGCTCGGCCCACATGTTTGCTGATGACCTTTGTACTCTGAGCGCTAGTACCGACCTCTCGGTGATGTGTCGCCGGGTTCAAGAGGATGTGGATGCGGTAGTTAAATGGTCACATGATAACGGCATAATATTAAACGCTGACAAAACAAAGATGATAATTATTCACTCCCCGTATTTAAGTTCTATTGATAATACGCCTCCTCTTTTTGCGCACGGCTTTGATTGCTTTCATAACAAGAAAATTAACTGTACGTGTAAACCTATCGAAAAAGTTAATTGTGTAAATTACCTAGGAATAAAAATAGATACGTCTTTTTCTTGGGATTCCCATATAGAATTTTTGTGTAGAAAACTAAGAATATTATTAGAAACGTTTTACCATTTACGTACTAAAGTCTCATTGCCCATACTAAAATGTTTATATTTTGCACTTGTGGATTCCATAATAGGTTACGCTCTTGACTGCTATGGGTTAACATTTAAAACATACATTGATAAAGTAGAATCATTACAAATAAGATTTTTAAAATTACTTGTAAATAAAAAGACAAGGAATCAATGTAAAGGAGATTATTATAAACTATTTAAAATATGTAAAATTTTACCGGCTAGCCTGAAGCATAGATTCCTTGTACTTGTAAATAACCATGGTAAGCAGGATCGTTTTACTAGTTTGGTATCATATAACTGACACAAGGTCAATGTCCAAAGGTAAATTTGAAATACCCATGGTGCAAAATTATTATGGAGATAGAACGTTGAAGAAGCGGATTCCATACATGCTCAATAGTTTACCCGAGGACATAAGACGTGAGACTTCATTGGATAAATTTAGAGGTTTATTAATAACCATTTGTTAAATATCCTGTAACCTATAAGTTAGTTAGTAATAGTAGTAGTGTTAGTAATTTAGTGATTTAGAAGTTATGTTTATTTAAGGCGAGTTACCTGCAGTCAAACTGCGTAAGCAGTTTTGCGGGGTATGGTTTGAATTAAGGTGTAACTTTTTTGTGAATAAATATATTTAAATAAAATAAAGAAATGAGAGAAGAATAGCTAACACTCTGTTCTGGTCACTGGGTGAGATAATGAAAAAAGTCAAAAATCATTTATTCATATAGGTAACACAATGTACACGTCTTATGCACGTAAAAAAAATATACATAAATGCTTCTAATTTTACATTTACTGCCAGTTTTCAAATCAAGGGCGTAGAACGGAAGAGAAGAACTGGCAATAAACTCTCCGTCACTCTTTTGAATCGCCAAGTTTTTTTGTTTAACACAACGTTTTTAGGAGCTGTAACTATTACACCATGTTCCACGTGACATCTTAAGTAATAAATAATAATAAAATAAATTAAAAACAAAGATTTGTCCTCTATCAGCTGGAGGCATGGTGAAATAGGAGCACGCACTTACATTCTCGCGGGAAAGACAAGGAAGGAAGAGAGAAAAGTTTACGATGTATTTTGCCTGAGCATGACAGAACAACTGGGAAATATAATAAAAATTTGTCAAAAAAGTATGGAAATAAGTACACACAGGAGTAAAAAAAAATTAAGCGATTCTTAAATAAAATCAAAATTACACCACATACCGACAAATAAAGTGGAGATGGATCGATCATATATTTAGAGAAAAGAAGCAAAATGAACTGATTCGTAACGGTGTGGTACCCTCGAAATTTGAAAAGAGAGGAGAGATAAAATGGGAGGATGATTTAAAAAAAGAAGCGGGTCCAATGTAAATTCGAATCGCTAGAGAACAAAAATCTCTCTTACAAAAATTAAGAGGAGGCAATATTTATTTAATTAGCGTGTATGTTAAGTAGCATTAAAGGCTTTTATTATTGATTTATGATTGATTGATTAAGTCATAATATCTTCTTCAACTGGTTTGGTTCGTACGTAACATTGTATGGTTTAAGGAAAATGAATCTAGTCATTAAAGCGATAAACATCTCAAGGAAAATCGTTTTGTTGCATCGATGTTAAATTATAGTTCGTGAAAGTCAGGGATTGAATTTTGATGGAAAATTACTATGACCTAATTTACTTGGATTCTAAAGAAGAGATATTCATAAGCCTTCTGCGTCTATGACACAATTATTAAGAATCAAATCCAAGACTTCCGGGTTTTTATCTGTCAACGTCAAACACTAAGTTTTTAAAAATCGACTTTTAATTTACTAATTTTAATGTACTACTTTTGAAAAAAAAATGATTACTTACACGTGTCAATCATGTATTGAGTTCACAATTTATTTTATGTATTAAGAATATAAATTATGCTAACGATTGTTGAACTAACTTATACCAGCCCTGCGATTCTGTAACTCACTTTTCGAACTCACACAGCGGTTTTCGCATCGGCGGTCGCTCTCAAATCAGTCGTGAAGCAGTCATTTTATGATTTGGCATTCTGATACACAATAAACTACAAGCTCCCACCGTTTCACAATGCCAAATCATAAAATGGCTGCTTCACGACTGATTTGAGAGCGACCGCCGATGCGAAAACCGCTGTGTGAGTTCGAAAAGTGAGTTACAGAATCGCAGGGCTGGATTTTAAATACAGAATATAACGTATAATTAGTTTCTTCGCGAGCTCTTTTTGCCTCGTGTCACATATTTGTTTATCTCTTGAGACCACTATTTAGCATATTTCTCAAGTAAATCCTTATTATAAACGTATTGTTAATGTGTCATAAAAACATATATTATTATTCACAAGTCAATGGTGTTATAATTTCGCCATAGATTACATTTTGTAATAACTCTGGACGTTGTTAAGTAATATAATTGATCACTTAATCGTAATTATTACTTTTGAGATGACATTATAGACTAATAAACCATCATTAATTATTGTAGTTATTAGATATAAACGCTATCGAAAGAACTGCCTTGATGGTCTCTGACTTAGAAAATTTACCTGTATTAAGGAAATTTATGCCAAATCTTTAATAGCAATGGGCCTAGCAATGTGTTGTAGTAGTAGTGTAATTAGTGCTGTAATATTTTGATTTGTTATATATTATAATAGAAGCGAGTGATTTGAACTTGAGGTCCTGCGTTTGATACATGTGGAAGAATAGATTTACTATGTACGCATTAAATAATTGATCACACGGCGAAAAAATAATTCGTGAGAAAGCAGTGGCGTGTGAAATTATAATGACAGACAACGATAGAGAGAAATCTGATGTCGCCAAAAGTACTACCACTCGTGTATATGATACAAGTAAGTATCAAAAATAGTTTAAAATGTTTCAGTTTTTGTTTTTATGTAGAGGACATACATCTTGTCTTAATATTGTTTGTAAACCTGTTTTCGATAAGAAAAATAATTTAAAGTAATACTAGTTTTGAAGATGCATTGACAAAATCGAGTCTAATACAATTTTATTATTTAAGGTTTAAATATACTATAAAATAAGACGTAAATATCTAATATGGTTAAGTTTGTTTAATTTATACATGACATACACCTGTGCATATAAGAATATTATGTTGAATATTTTATATTACGAAATCTATTACTTACATATTACAAATTTAAATCTAAACCTAAAACTTTTAATTTCTTTTAATACTACGTACTCAAAAACTTTGTGTCGGTCTGTAACTCGGACTGTACCGGCTATTTACTTAAATATCCTTTAGTCAATTAAATAAAAATACCTAACCGATAAAATATAAAAAATAACTTACCTGGTGTATACCTAATAAGAACTTAAATAATCCAATTCCAAGTATTTATTAAAATCTGTAATGCCTAAAGGATAAGCATAAATCGAAAAGTTGAGCGCGGATTATTCAAAAGCAACCTTGCGTAGTGCTAGGAAGCCTTCGAGTCACTGAAGGGCGCGCGCTTCGAGATTTCATTAAATAAATGTCACCCCTTACAAATAGTAAGGTATAGCGTATCAAAATAAAATGCAATTTATCACGACTGCCTCGTACCAGCGTCTTTGCGCAATACGATATATAGATAAAGTATAGATCCAAATTAATTTAACCTATCTGTATACAATATACATATTTGAATTCGGCTTAAAGGCTAAAGGTATAACAAGGATTTATTTCTGAACTCATTTCAAGTAACCACGTGTAAACTTTAAGATAGAAAAGCGTAGTTTTATTAAAAAAGTATTTATATTTTTTAAAGGATTATTGTAAAAGATGCCAAGAGCTAAAAGAGTTTAGCGCCACGTGATGATTGTTTTATAAATAAAATATTGTTTTTGTATCTCGCTTTGCAATTCACTACCACAAGGCAGAGAATTCCTAAAGAAGGCTTATGTGGGAATACATATAAAATAAATGTATATTTGTTTTATAAACAAATTCCTTAAATTCATTATTTGTATCACGCTTCGCAATTCACTACTAGAAAGCAAGATCGGTCCTTGATATCGTTTACATGGGGATACAGATCCAACACGCAGATTCAAAAATTTTGACGTGTAGTAGAGTACTAAAAGCAGCCACCACAGCACTACGTGAGTACAGCCTTAGTCATAATACAAAATATAATAATTAATTCCATTAATTAATTATTATATTTTTTTTGGAAGGGTTTGATGGAAATATCTGGGCCATGAGGACTGTGGTGATCTGTGGCGTCTTCCTATTGATTAAATCACGAGCAAAACAATTCTTTAATATGTTATTATGAAATAATATAGTAGCTTGTTTGAATAGCTTCTTGATTGTCACTAATTATAATGGTTCATTGGTTGTGACCTGGTGTCGAGGTTGTGCATGTTATATTCGTGCAGTGACGTTTTCAGCTCCTTTATGGTTTATTATTGTTTGTACACAGAACACAACACTTTGATTTTAACTATGTAACTTGGTTGACTATATAAAGATAGAATTGAATACAAATTACGTAAAATATTATATCGTTGTGATTAAATTCCTTTTGAAACTGTCTCATTAGTATTTATAGTAAATACGAAACTTTATAGTATTTAATAAAGAAGGCGGCTTTAAGATTTATGTAATTACGGCTTAAGACATATATAACAATAAACTTTATGTTGTTTAAAGTACACATCTTTGTTATTAATCATATTATAAGACATAAGACAGACATTATAAATGACGATTTATGAACAACTAATTGATTAGTTTAAAACTGCCAACTCGAGATCATCACTAAAAAACTAATTAGGTTAGAAAAATAAAAGTTCGAAAAATTCGGGTTTAACACATGATAACATTAACTGTGATTATACACAAATCTCGAGAAAACCTAAAGGATTCATAATAATAATCAGTTATTTAAGACCACACAATTATTATGTTAAATGAGATAAAGTTTAGATTTTTTCTCAGTATAGCAATCAGGTTAGTAACAAGTGACAATCATTGAGAACTGCCCTGCGATTCTGTAACTCACTTTTCGAACTCACACAGCGGTTTTCGCATCGGCGGTCGCTCTCAAATCAGTCGTGAAGCAGTCATTTTATGATTTGGTATTCTGATAAACAATAAAATATAAGTTCTCACCTTTTCAGAATGCCAAATCATAAAATGACTGCTTCACGACTGATTTGAGAGCTACCGCCGATGCGAAAACCGCTGTGTGAGTTCGAAAAGTGAGTTACAGAATCGCAGGGCTGTGCTACTATCACTTTGCCATGCTGTTCTTTTCGGAATGATTATTTAAAATAGTGCCTTCAAAAACATTACCAGATGCTTTGGTAACTCGACAAGACTTTTCGTTCAAACAGCCTTTGGTTCATTTATACTATTAACAACATTAATTTTTTTGCTTTGTTATGGATATCGTTACAGTATATTTAAAAATATTATATTTAATAAGCTTTTAACTAGGTAAAACTAAGAATTGATTAATAAATGGCTTACTTAATCAATATATCGTATCTGAAGAGAAGGAAATTCACGAAACTTTACAGTAAAAGCATGTCTTTGGTGACTTTTTGATAACAAAAAATTATTACATATTTTTTGAATAAGTGGATGGACGTTTAAAAATTAACGTACTTCAATGACTTCCAAATATCCGTTAGCAAATTGAGAGAACTTCTTTTTCTTAAGCTCGCATAATCCACATAATACGGCATACTGCCTACACAAATCGTTATGCAATTGAATACAATATAGATTTAAGTGTTAGCCTGTTTACACCTGTCTTAGGTTTCATCTGCCATAAATAAATATGTTTATTTGATTGAAATCTGTGGTTATTATTTTATTGTACTTGTTAAGGAGATATTGGGTTTTACTTACCTTAGCTTTTATACAAACAAAACAATAGTTTTTAAACAACAAAAGATTTGACAGTACACGTAATCACTCCCAAAGAAGAAGCCGTATAATGTAAGTCGTTTTACATAATTAGATATCTTATACTTAATTTTATATTATGCGTGTAGATTATGATAATTACACACCTAATCTTAAATAATGCGCCGATTGTCACATTATAATGTAAGATAAAATACTTTATTGCAGCATAATTTGTTCATCATTAATGCTAATTTTTTTTATATAATAGGGGGGCAAACGAGCTTGCGGGACGACCAAAAAGGGCAGTCTACGCAGCCCATAGACACCCATTTTTAGTGGGTGCGTTGCCGGCCGTTGAGGGAGGAGTAGACTCGCTTTTTGAACATTTGGAGGTCGTATCTCTGAGGGAAGACCCCCCGGGAGCCGATTTCACAGTTCGCTAGTTCGCAAAAGAAAATGCCTTGTGAAACGGACTGTGGAAGACCTCCATCCATCAAGATGTAGACTATATAACTTTATTGGTTATATTTTGTTACATGCCTATAAACTTCGTCTTGAACATTGGTCATGCTTATGACTTAGAATTATGCTACCTAACGTATATAAAAACATTTAAATAGATACCTATTTCATACGTAATTATTAGAACATCAAACTGAAATTTTAATTAAATTTTATCGTATATCGCAACTATAATCGGTACTCTCAATTGCGCATACAGCAACAAAAATAAATGCCTATCTCTATAAAAAACATTCTTTAATTGTGCACTAAGAAAGGACTCAATTTAGAAAATTTATCAGTTTTATGTACCTCGCATGAGACGCGAAGATTGCCCGTGTTAAGGAGCTAGAGAATAACAAAGATAATTGTTAAAAATATTGTGCCGATGTTTGTGAGGAACAAATTGATCAAATTAAATTAGGTAGAGGAAGAAATAAAATTTATAATTATGACAGACCGGCACTACCCTCTTTGTTGAGAGAAGTATTAAGGGCTGAAAAGGGGTGTAGCACTCCAACAGTATTATGCAGGACACGGTGACAGATGGGACAGGCGATCAGCCTTCGCTGCCTTACATATAGATTTTTGGGTTTCATATATGCTGGTTTCCTTATAATGTTTTCCTTCGCCAGTTGATTGCGCCCATAGAATATTCAATTGGAGACCAGCTGGGGACCAAACGCATGACTTCAGGCGTTGAAGTTGCCCGCTTTAGCTATTAGGCCAAGCCTGAAGCCAAAACATAATAAAAAGTAAGTAAGATAAGATGAGGTGTCAGTGTAATTTTCATCATCGCCTCATATTGCATACGTAGCAAATTTCTGCCCAGGATTAGTCTTCCCTCTTGCCCTCACGGGCATATTAACTTTTATTAAAATAAAATAAAAAAACTTAAATATTGTACACATAACATTTCTTATGCCATATAACAATTAATCTGTCGCCACCACTGGTACGTAGCCTACATCCGACCTGTAACCAAGGTGGGTAAGGCTTAATAAAGGCCTATGATCCTAGTGTTGCTTTGGCTCTTACAATTTTTTATTTCACACATATGCAGAATTCATAAAGTACAATTGTCTATGAAACACATAACTCTTTCAGTCTCATTTATCTATTCCGATGAATTCGCTTTACTAAAACGGCAACTAGGCTTTATCGAAAAAATGTAAGGATTGATAATAAATACGGAATCGGGAACTGTCTCTCAATGTTCAGAACGATTATTGCTTGAAACAAGGAAAATACCAAAACCAATAATAACGTATAATCATACAACAATTACAGTAAAATTGTCACAGCTATCGACTTGTTACAGTGTACTGCTGATGCTGTTTTAAAAAGTGTAGGTTTTAAAAAAAAAATTACGTAATTTTAAAAAACTTCATCTATCAATAATAAATTAAAGTAAATTATGTAACGTAGTCTATGTAGCATAGTTGATAAAGCAAGCATGTAATTAAATATACTACTATATGAATGTTTCGGGTAGAATGTTAGTTATTTGATTAAAATTTCCTATCTCATTACATGATATTAGTATAAATTACATTTTTACATGTGAAATAATTATTTTTCTCAAGGAGTTAAACCACTAAGTAAATAAATAAATGCAGCGGCAATAGTTATAATATATATAACGAGAAAGTCATTGTGGGTATTTTGAGCGAGTACCAAAAATTTTTTTTTCTATTTAATTATATAATAAATTTACCACATTATTACAACGCTATTCGCTGCGGTCAAGCACTCCAAGCGCCAATTAAATGTATTTTTTTTTTAAATAATATAATGTCAATTTTCATTGCATGATTTTTTTTTTAACTTGCACAACTGTTGACATCGATTTTATTATAGTAGTATATTTCAGTATTTATTATTACAATATTCGCCGGGAATTTTTAACCACCACTCACTTAAAAAATAATGTAGTACATAGCTAAAATACAGACCAAAAAAAAAAACCTACATAGTTTTTTAGACAATGTTTACAATTATTTTACGCAGCAGCCAGAGTGTTGTCATCCATTTATTGATTGACTTCAAAATACCTAAAGCCGTGAAATAACAATGAGTTGCGCCAGTTAATCATCGCCGTACCTATTAGAACAACACGGCTAGTAGATATCTAGTTTGTGTTTGTTTACAAAAATAAACATTCTAATACGCTAACCTATAACTGAGACAACCTTGAAGGATATCAGAAAAAGTAAGAACAGAATTAGCAAAAAATCTGAATCTATTACCGCAATAATCTAAAGCCTGACCAAATAAAAAAGAATCCTTTGTTGTACTTATGTAAAAGTTTTCTTGTGAGTTTTGCTTTTTCTACTGTTAAGAATTTTAAATTGGGTTTGCTAGAAAAAGTGTTAAAATACTTATTACAAGTAATTCTAAGAATTGAAATATTTGGCGTTTTATCGCTTTGAAACTTGAAATCAAAAATATTACAGGATCTGGTAAGGCCAACTTCGAAAGCAGATAATTAAATATCAACATTTAATAACAGTGGACATAGTATTTCAAGAAATTCGTTCATTTTTTTTGAGTCTATATTTAAATGGCGACTACTACATACTACTACATTGAATCTTGCTTCGAAGAATGGAACTGTTAAAAGTGAGAGAGGTAGCTCTGCATTGGTTTTCATCCTACCTTAAGGTTAGGCAACAGCGTATTAGCTTAGGGGGTTATACAAGTCACCAGAAATACGTCACATTTGGAGTACCACAGGGCAGCGTGCTTGCACCGACCCTCTGTTTAATATACACTAACGACCTGTGCAGTCTGCCACTGGACAACGGAAAACTTTACTCATTCGCCGACGATACATCTATGATATTTCATGCTAGCACTTAGGAACAGGTTTCCGTCTTAGCAGAGAAAGGTATAAATAACGTTTCCAATTCGCTTCAAAATAATCAGTCTAATTCTTAGGAACCAAATTTATGTGTTTTAGCATAACAGATCGCACCCAATGACACCAGTCATAAAACTTCACACATGCCATACTAAATATCTAGGAGTAATAATAAATCGACACCTCACTTTCACTTCAGTCGACTGAAACGAGTTGCGGAGGACGAAGTTATTAGAATAATTTATCAATTTGTCAGTCCATTCTAACAAACTGTCTATCGGTATGGGGAGGAACGACTGAATCTTTACTGATTAAGTTGGGACGTGCAAAAAGAGCAATTGTTAAAGTTGCCTATAACAGACCACCTAGAAACTGTAATGAAATTGTTCAGTTATGTGGCTCGTAGCGGAAGCGTAGCATTTAGGTTCCCGGTATTGCTACGAATTACGGGCACGTAGAGGGCACATGATAGATATACGAGTATTTATTTTGTTTATTTTACATAATGAATATTAGAATTAATATGGAGTTTCCGTAATCTTATAATATAAACTATTTTCATTGGCTTGATTTTGTTAAAATACCACAATTTCATTTGCCTTTTTGAAATAATAAGAATCGCATTACAGAAAATTCACTAAGCTTAATCGTCTCATATATAAAATTCTCGAGTCTCATTTATTATTTTAATGTTAGTTATTATTTTAGTTATAAATAAATAATAATTCTCGTCACAAAAAGAAAAAAAAGTTTTTTGTTTAACATGATAATCGACGATGGCCTAATTGCTTCTGCGTCGACTGATTGATTTCGAATTGGTATAATTAACTAAAAACATATTTCAGAAACAAAATTTTTATTATTCTAATGCTTTATGATATACAACGTTCTTTGTTTGTTTTTCGCTACACCTGTAAATTCAATAAAACTATTGTATTCTTCTTTATAACCAAGTGTTATGTTAGTATTGTTGTTATCGTTGTTGTTATACTATCAACATAGGTAATTAATAAATTGAATATTATTAAAAATAGGTTGTGCAATTTGTGTAGGTATACTATCTTTAACGAATCAAAGTCGTTGATCTGCAGCAAATTATGAACTCGACATCTTTGAAGTCGGTAGAAGAGGATTGTCGTTTTGTTTCTTATCTTCGTCGATTTTTTTAATAATTTCTATATCAAACTCCCCAACTATCCGAAATATCAATATTAGACACAACATATCTTATTAATCATACTTTAAGAACTAGTTTTAATTTAAATATTGAATTTTATATGTTCTAAACTATTATTTGGAAACGTTCGAAACATAAAAGTTGAACAAAAAGTATGTTTTTAGAATCGCTTATTCATATCATAGTTTGAAGGCACAACGTTCAAATTTTGGTTCAATCGACCGAAATCAAAATGATCCCGTTTACCAAAGCAATTTGCACCCATTACTCTTTGTTGACTAGGCAAAATTTTTCCTATTCTAGGATTAAAGTCACTTGCTAATATAAACTGCTTGTTGCAGTGCTTCATAGAATTACGTACTTGTTCATAGAATTTCTCTAACTCGTTGTGGCTTGCTATGGAAGTGGGTGCATGGACTTGGATAATAGACATATCTAAATTTATTATTCTTAAATTTAAAATGCAGATTCGTTCTGATACACCAATAAAACTCTCAATGTATTGCTTGAGTCTTTTCTTTAAGAGGAACCCTACGCCTAAGTGTCCCTTTCTTTCACCGAAGTAACAAAATATATGTTCACTATCCTCTTCAATGTTATATCCTTCTCTTCTTATTTCTGATAAGCCAATAATGTCATACCTTATTGAAGCAATACTTTCTTTAAATTCTAGGAGTTTTTCGTCTGATGATAGTGATCTCGCGTTAAATGTACAAATAAATATATGGGAATTTTCTGTTGCGGAAGAGATGTGTGTGTGTGAGAGCCGCCACGCTATATGATCGTATATATAATTATATATATGCAGTAGTGTGTACCGTGTGTTTATTTCGAAGTCACTGATTAAAATCGTAATATTTTATTTTATCATTATGACATATTTAGTTCCTATCACAATATGTTCTTTTCCGCATATTACTTTTACAAAATAATGTCGATGTTTCACATCTGCCAGGCGTCCCGTGACGGCTCACATTTTTGTATTTAATAAAAATAAATGTTTATATTAATAAATAAACATTTATTAAAGTCATCGTTATCTGGAAAAAAAATCGTAATATTTTATTTTATCATTATGACATATTTAGTTCCTATCACAATATGTTCTTTTCTGCATATTACTTTTACAAAATAATGTCGATGTTTCACATCTGCCAGGCGTCCCGTGACGGCTCACATTTTTGTATTTAATAAAAATAAATGTTTATATTAATAAATAAACATTTATTAAAGTCATCGTTATCTGGAAAAAAAATCGTAATATTTTATTTTATCATTATGACATATTTAGTTCCTATCACAATATGTTCTTTTCTGCATATTACTTTTACAAAATAATGTCGATGTTTCACATCTGCCAGGCGTCCCGTGACGGCTCACATTTTTGTATTTAATAAAAATAAATGTTTATATTAATAAATAAACATTTATTAAAGTCATCGTTATCTGGAAAAAAAATCGTAATATTTTATTTTATCATTATGACATATTTAGTTCCTATCACAATATGTTCTTTTCTGCATATTACTTTTACAAAATAATGTCGATGTTTCACATCTGCCAGGCGTCCCGTGACGGCTCACATTTTTTTTAATCTTACCACTGTAATAAGGGTCCGCTACAGAATCCGCTAAAGCTGTGTCCTCTATGAACTATTTTCAAAGATTTTAAAGAAACGCCTTCTTTCAACAGTCAACTGGTTTTTGACACTACTCGTACTAATATTTTATTTACTTTTATTATTATCATGATGCTGAGAATAGAAGACTTGACATTACTAGATAAGGTATCGTTAGATAAATATAGGATTATCTGCACTTCTAGTAATGTTTTTATTGAAGCATGCATTTCTTTACTAAAAACAAATTTGTTTTATACGCAGTTTGTGACAGATCCGATTAGATACATTGAATACTGTTAAGTTCATAGTTGATAAGACATAGTGGATCTAGTATATTGTGTACTGTCTTTTGTCCAAAGGAATTATCCAAAGACTATTATTAATTGTATGATGCATTATAATATTATTGTTGTACTAACGGGTATTGGCGTATATTTTAGTGTGCGAATGTTTGATAAAGAGTCAATTATCTTATCTCTTAATTTATATAAGTTCTATTTGTATTGGTTCCCGATAAATCTATATCTAAACTAATATTATAAAGAGGTTTTATTTTTGTTCCGTTATAACGAAGAACTCGACTCTTTCTTTCCAAAAATATGTATAAAAATGGTTAGTCGTGCGCTTTCGGAACAAGCTAAATTTATTACATGGCAACATCTATAATTACTTACCCTAGTTGAAAATTGTTTTTTTAAGCGCTAAGGTAAAGAGTTTTAAAAATGTTCGATGACTACACAACTTCATTTGAAAAGTTTGACATTAGGTGTCAGGACAATTAAGGGTTAATATATTCTCGAGGTATAACGGGATGTATACAGGCGTGAATAATGAACACATTACTATGACATTGTTTATTTGTAGTTAAAAACATTGTATGTACATGAAGCATTTGCTAAATATACTCGATACAAATGGAATGAACTCGAAGTTTGACTTAGATTTGATCACCTGAAGCTTAACATTAAGTATATAAAAATACGACAAAATAGGGCAGCACTCTCACATTGTTCGTTGATGGAAATATATAATACAACATTATATATTTATATGTATATATATATATATATATATATATATATATATATATATATATATATATATATATATATATTTATGATTTTATATATAATAACACACATTTATATTATTAATATATTTAATAATAGAAATGTGTTTATTCATTTTAAGTACAATGTGTAAGATTTGGGAACCCTTTTAAGTAAGAAATATCTGTGTCAGGGTTATCTTATGTGAAAAGCGTGTTGTTGATTCTTACGACTATTTTTATTATTACGAATATCTGTATATTTTCCGACCCGTTTAATATCCATCTAATTCCCCCAACATTACCTCTATTCTTTATGAAATAATTACAAATATGATTGCTTTAATCATAGCATACATACATAAATTGTTAGGATTATATTTGGCCACAATTTTTGTGTTTACTATACTTTTATATAATAAATGCATCGATAGCGAACTACAATAAAATAATTAGGTCCGTTGTGCGTATCGACCTTATGAAAAATAATATAACTAGTTTTCTAGAGTATTTCATTGATCTCGTTAAAACTACAGTCTCTCAGGCTTTAAATAGTAAGTACTTCATCACAGAATACGGTACAGAATAATCCTATTTTCATTCTGGCAATATTTCAAAAACCATTATCACAACGACCACAACCATGGTCTATACTTTTTCTTCTGGTGTTTGTAAAGGCACACTGGCTTCTTCCATTTTTTTCGTTAAGTCCAAAGCTTTATGTCGTTTTGGTCTTTTCTTATGGACGAAGAGTCGGAGGTAATGACAGGGGAAGATGACGCATTCGCCAGCTGGTTCCTCTGCGTCAATATAAACTCCTCTTACAAGAATTGAATTTGAACAATTTAAGAGCATCAGCAACGCCAGACTTACGATGTGGCAAGACCAGTTGCTTAAGTGAGGCGAATCTGAAATGATAAAACTCGTTAAAATAGGAATCTATAAGATGTCTTTATAAAAAGTGTTTTACTGTTTACACGATTCATTTGATTACGATGCATTTATAAACTTTAAAGATTATACAAACAAAAGGAAATATTACATTTAAATTTCCAAAAAAGTTAAGTCTTAATACTCCTCTTAGTGCGTTTTATTATTAATAATATAAGAAACAACAAGATTTAGAGTACTACTTTAAAAAACAATGTTACTATTACTGTAATTACACCGCGTCTATATTGTATAAACGTACCTGGCAAAAAATAAATGTCCAGCAATCCCCAAACCCCTCGCCAAACATTAACCGTGGAAGCGAAAGAAAGTAAGTGGTAAACATCAGCGATCAACAGCCTTGGGGCTCCCTGAAGTCTTGCGACAGCCCACCGCATAGGCACCTGCAGCGAATACGTCACTACTACCACAGAGTAACCTACTATCTGTGGACAAAAAATAATAAGAAACCTTTATTAATAATCATAATTAATAAAGGGTACTCGCTGTAAATTATTTATTTATAACGGGAAATGACACACGTTTCTCGCATAATCGTAAACTTTATATATATATTTTTTTTATGATTGGACAATTCACACCAATTGACCTAGTCCCATACTAAGCTGGTGAAGGTTGTGTTATGGGTACTAGGCAACGGATATACGGATAACTTTAGAAAATCATTTTGCGAGATAAACAAATCAGTAAAATTTTGGCGCCTGTAATAATACCTCATCAAACATAGTTATCATTTATTGAGTTGAATAAACCATAAGCCAAGTAATTCACTTAACACTTTATTATTATATTTGTTTATTTGTTGTGCGATGGAAACACCCCGAACGGAGATATCATATTATCATAGGGAAGTGCCCTAGTTCGTTACTAACTTAGCTTTTCCACTAATTACGTAATATTAATTTATTTGACGCTTCAACTGTATCCTCATGACAGGGTAAGCGCAAATTGACAAAACAAGAGAAATGAGATTAGATAAAAAGTGTGGTCACAAACATTAGAATAATTTGGTTTTTACGAAGAAAAGTGCACACCGTACCTAGACATGACATTAATTATATAGAAATTTAATAGTTGTAAATAATGTTTCCGATGTTTTCTGCAAATTTTCATAGAGAGAGCCATTTCAAGTGTATGCCCAGAGTCCAACATACTCCTCGTAGACCAAGGGCCATATCATCCTTTCACCATAGAAGGTCCCTTTTTAGGTATATTCCAACCTAGTGATTTAATAATGGGGTCGCGCACTTCTTCGGCGCTTGCGCCAGACATAACGTATCTTATATTTATTATTGTTCGATTAGTGGTCAATTTCGTGTAATCTTATTTGTTATTTTTTAGTCATTTTATTTGTTAATTGGTAACTATATTAACTATATCTCTCGAGCAAGCATTAAACTTAACGAACGTCGACGTAAAAAAAATTGTTTATAAATACTGAATTATTAATAAAATATTTTTTTAACACTACCAGATGCTGAAAAATACTGAAATGATAAACAATATTTACGTTATAAAAGTAATCAAAAATATATTTGAATTGTTTTGGCTTTGCTGGAACATGAGTAAAAATAGGTATATTAAGAAAATTTAACGATATTAAAAATTCAAATTATTGAAGGCGACGAAGATGAAGTCGTTGTATCTTCTGGTTTATCATCACTAGTAGTAGCTAGATAGCTAGTAGTAAAATATTGCGAAAATATTTCCGCGTGTTTATTAATAATTGTTTGATACTGTAGTCAAATTGAGTAATGTGTAGTGAATTTACTCTAAGTGAAGCATGAGATTTTTTACGATTTTTGACGTAACTTTCTTGAATTTGTCAAGTAACAGAATCAATTACCCGAATATTATTGTTTAAGTTTTAATCTAAGCTTATACTTACAAGTGACGTCCAGCAAGATTTGGCAGGATCATCTGGGTAGAGGTAAATGTCAATCAAAGCAAAAAGACCTCGCCACACGAACACCACCAGTGACCCGACCACAGTCACAGAAAAGACACAGTCCAGTATGTATAGAGCTGTTTCCTTACTACTCTGTAACAAAAAAATCTATTAAATAAATTGTCTTTATATTTAACTCCCTGATAATTTATTAATACGTAATCCCTTTGGTACTTAACTAATATACATATAAGTGAAGTAATATATAAAATGGGAGAGGCCTTTTGCGATACGTTGCATGCATAACAATACCTAATTATAATTAATATCCTTTTGTCTTCAGTAGCATAACAAATAGCATATATTATATTAACTTTCATTTGTATGTAAGTACAGATTGATTCGTATATGACATTTTTAGTAATAGGTATACTATTACTCTTAAGGTGGGAACTGACCAACGTTACGAGGTGTAATGTAACATGTAATGTAATGTTACACAGCGAGCATTCGTGCAGTTAGTACGTCGTGTTACGTCGTGTTTCCCCGTAACACGACGTACTGACTGCACGAATGCTCGCTGTGTAACATTACATTACATGTTACATTACACCTCGTAACGTTGGTCAGTTCCCACCTTTATAGGTTAAAAAACGTGCAGGAGTTAGCTATCGACTAGGTGTTACTCGTATCATTAATATATATTATATATGCTACATGAATGTAAAGTCTCCAATAGGATAAATTACTGAGCCAACAACGCGCGCTGTCCTATATCAGGGAATCCTCATCCTCAACAGAGAATAGCATCGTAAAATACTTCTTAAGTATCATCTAAAACGTTATGAATATATGATTAAGAAGCCACAATTTCCTAATGCAGTCAATTTAAAAAATGTTTGACCTTATAATTCAGCGAAAAATGCGAGAAATTAATACTTTTCTATAACTCGGTAATAATAATAAATTTAATGTTTGTATTATTAAATAATTGTCATGTAACTAATTCGTTAATTCATTATACAATTATTTATACAAACTTGCAAAGTCTTTTTTATTTTTTCAAGATTTATTATGTTTATTAATATGAAATGTTAGACAAACAAGCATAAATAACTTATTACAATAATAAATCTGTTAATACACATGAGGTGACTTGGAAGGATTATCATAACAAGAACTTGTATACCAACCGTTTTAAACAAAGTAGGACCATAGAAAAAATCCTTAGGCACATCAACAACAACAGCGAACGGTGGAGATAATAATATATTTCTCAGACTTCTCTCAGAACCGGACCACGTTCCTCTCCAGTTAGTCACAACCGCGGGGGCTACTACAACACTTCCGAAAACCTCATCTTTGGTTATGAGTCCACGGGTCCCGAACGAATATTTTAAATTCGTAATCTAATTATAAAATTTGTTAAGAAAACCTCCGGTTTTAATCCATAACGCACTACAAATCTACTGACTTTATAAAAAAGTAAAGTTCTTAAATTTTATTAAAAACCGAACAACTAGATTTTGACCAATTACATCATTCAATCAATTTTGATGTTAAGTATGGTATGTATAATAACATACGTAAAAGATATTATGTCAAACTGAAGATCATAAATAAAATTACCTTCTGAAATCTTGTAGTAAATATGTAAGTTGGGTGTTTTCCATCGGTGACTACGATGTAAGGAGGCGCTAGGAGGTTGCGTGTGGAGCGAAGAACTAAGATCAACACGACGGATACGATCAAATACGTCGCTATCAACACTGGTCTGTGGAGTAAAAATTCACTTCTTTAAAAACAATCCCTTCTCATAATAAAATTCGGGGTTGATATATTATTGTTTTTGAAATGCAAAACGTGTATGATTTCCCGTTACGAAAAACTGTAAAAATTCATATTCATTTAATTTACATAGTAGAAACACTACAAAAAAGAGTGTTCGCGTCTAAAGGTACACAAGGAAATCTAAAAGCATGAAAAAGCATCAAAAGAGCACAGAAGACTCCCTCTACGACCTTGTCGGCTATATACGAGACCAACTAAATGGGAAAAAACTGATAACGATAGTTTCCTTGGACATAGAGGGCGCCTTTGACAGTGCCTGGTGGCCAATGATACGGGTTCGGCTGGCTAAACTAGGGGTCCCGATTAACCTGAGAAAGATAATAGATAGCTACCTAAAAGAAAGAAAGGTTCAGCTAAAATATGCGGGAGAGGAGGTAAATAGAAATACGTCGAAAGGATGCGTTCAGGGATCCATAGGTGGCCCTATACTCTGGAACCTACTTTTGGATCCATTGCTGCAAGAAATGGAAAAAAAGGGGTACTATTGTCAAGCCTTTGCAGACGACGTCATCATGGTGTTTGTCGGAGAATCAGCATTTGAAATAGAACGAAATGCTAATGCTGCTCTTGCCTATGTAATAGATTGGGGTACCAAAAATAGACTCAGATTTGCTCCACAAAAAACCCAAGCTATGATTATAACTAAAAAAACAAAATATGACAAACCACATTTGAAAATGGGCGGAGTGTCCGTGAAACTATCAGATGAAATAAAAATACTTGGTTTGACTCTCGATGCTAAATTGACCTTTAATAAACATATCTCCAATATATGCAGGAAAGCAACAAATATTTACAAACAATTAGCAAGGGCGGCGAGAATTGGCTGGGGTTTACACCGAGATGTAATTCATATTATTTATACAGCAGTCATCGAGCCGATAATCTTATATGCGGCAGCAGTCTGGGCTCCAGCCACTAAAAAGCTAGGAATTAGGAAGCAATTAAATTCAGTACAACGAAGCTTCGCGCTGAAGCTCTGCAGAGCTTACCGAACCGTATCACTGAATGCCAGCTTGATCCTCGCTGGACTATTGCCCTTAGACCTTAGAATCCAGGAGGCCGCTGTGCTATACGAAGCAAAGAGAGGATTATTTCAGTCTGAATTGGAAGGTGACCTGGAGCAAAGAGTATCGTGGATGAATATTCCTCACCCCTCCAAAGAACCTGATATCAAATTTATAGCCTATAGAGAACAAGAGCGTCCTAGAACAGATGCACCGGCAGTAAAGATATATACGGACGGAAGTAAAGTAGACGAATTGGTCGGTGCCAGCGTTTCCTTATGGAAAAATGGTGCCGAATTCGAGACTTTTAAATTGAAACTATCTTCATGCTGTTCCGTGTATCAAGCTGAACTGGTGGCTCTTCTTAAAGCGACTCAAAGGATCCTTTGTCACCCAGAAACAACCTACGGCGTATATAGTGACTCCCGAAGTGCACTCGAAAGTGTTGCGGGTGGTCGCTCTTTCAATCCCCTTGTAGTTGAAATTCGTAAGAACATAAATAAAGCGCATTTACTCAACAAAAAAATTGATATTTTTTGGGTTAAAGCGCATTCGGGCATGGAGGGGAATGAAAGAGCAGACCAACTAGCAAAGGAAGCTGCGCATCTAGAAGAGGCGCCCGTGTACAATAGATTTCCCATATCGCATTTGAAGAACTGTCTACGTGGAAACACGATAGAAAAATGGAATCACAGATATCGAGACGGTGAAACAGCTGCAACAACCAAGTTATTCCTTCCAAATGTTGCTTCGGCCTTTTCGATAATTAAACAAATAAAACCAACGGGATTGATTACTCAGATGTTGACAGGTCACGGTGGCTTCTTGTCGTATCTTCACAGGTTCAGGGTTAGACAAAGTGCTGCCTGTCCTTGTGACGATGCAGCTGAAGAGACAGTGTTGCATATTCTGACCGACTGTCCCATGTATGGATACGACAGGTATAACGCTGAGCAAGCTATGGGCATGAGGGTAACGGAGACGAGTTTGAAGGGAATAATGCTCAATGTTAGGTTGAGGGGCATCTTTTTGGGATTTGCTGTGAGGGTCATGCAGGGGGTTGTCAAAAGAAATAGGTAGTAGTAGAGTAGTAATATGGTAATAGAAAGTAAACATTCGGGTTACCAATACATTTATGTAAGCTTTTTAACACCTCCGACGACTATATAGTCGGGGAATAATCTGGAAACGTTAAAAAAAAAAAAAAAAAAAAAAAAAAAAAAAGGTACACAAGGAAATCTAAAAGCATGAAAAAACTGTTATATTACTGAGATAACAGTATTTTTTTGCTTTTATTCCCTTTTTCAGATGAATGTAAATTTATATAATCAACTTTGACTTTATGTCCACTAGTGTAGGTTTGCGATGTGTGAGAAAATTTTACAAAATTATGTGGTAATTTTATAAGATTAATAGTGCTACGCGTTATCACAATTATGCTACGGAACGTGTAACATTGCTACGATGGGGTTACGGATATGGGATAGTATTTATACACCACAAAGCTTTGTATCATTATGATACGAGTCTACGATAACTACCTAACATATTTATTAAGTAAAGTATGAGAAAATAAGAATATTAAATGAATCACGAAATATTTTGACTAATATAATAAAAGTGTCTTGTTTCTATATAATGAGTTAATTAAGTCTAAAACCATTGACACGATTCTAAAATTATGACAACTTTCAGATAGCTCAGTATTATCAAGTACATTTCGTTTACAATAATTTACGCATGATTAAAATTTTATACAGTTTTAAGATGTCAGATAACTCTTATAATAGAAGTAATAATATTTTTGATGATGCGCAAAGATACGCGAAGATAGGTCAAACGTGCCTCATGATACTCGTATTAGTCGTTTTTCATTCACACTAAGTGCAGATATATTTATAGTTATTAGTCTGAAAACTACCAACGGAAAACACCAGAACAGGTCAAGATACTACCAAACAAGTTTACGAACACATAAGAAAGTTAAAAAAGAAAAAATGCCCTAAGTGCTTAAGCAATGATATAATTAAATTAGGTGCGCTGATTCTACTTCAATATCTAACTCAGCTCTTCAACTGAGTACTAACGATAGCAGAAGTGCCATCACAATGGTACATGTTTGATATCGTTCGGTATTCCACTGTGGGGTGCTGCTGCAGAGGTTCAATCCATATTTGTGCTGCAGAAGCGGACTGTTCGGGGTATTTGTTATGTTTCTCCGAGGGAGTCGGTACGGAATAAGTTTAAGGAATTAAATATTATGACACTATCTGGTCAATATATTCTTGAAGCCTTGTTGTATGTCCAAAAAAATATAAACGATTATAAAACAAATGGTGACTTTCACCAGTATAATACGCGAAATGGAACTAATTTGAGTGTACGACCAACCAGGCTCCAAAAGATAAACCGCTCCTTATATGGAAATTGTATTCGTTTTTACAACAAATTCCCAAGCGACATTAGAGAATTATCACTAAATAAATTCAAAGCCCATGAAAATTAATCAATAAAGCTTTTTATATATTTGAGGAATACTTAAATGATCCTAATCCTTGGGATTAATTTGCTCCAGTTCAAACAATTTGTATGAAAATACTTGGCAATTAAAAAGAGTGGCTGAAAGTTTCTTGCCAGTTCTTCTTACCCGCTCTACGCCCTTGACTTGCGAACTGGTAGTAAATGTAAATTTACAATTAATTTAACTTCTTTCTGACAATTCATAAGTGTACTTGTTTACCTACATGAATAAAGTTATTTAAAAATGTCTTTTTATCAAGTATGTAGAAGGAAACGGCTTGTAAACAAGTGGAGGAGTGGTCCTCCTGGTAAAAGAAACGTGGAAAGACCACAAAAGCGATGGGCTGACGACATAGTTAAGGTTTCTGGGGAGAAATGGATGGAGGAAGCTAACAACTGATCCGAGTGGAAAGTTCAGGAGTAGGCCCAAAAGGGTTCTATACTGCAGAACACAAAGAAACGGAAATAACAATAACGAACGTAAACAAAGAGTATATATAATAACAAAACTAACATCCATTTGATATGTAATTTTTTTAACAGAGTGGAATTAGCTTTATTATTATTATTATAGAAATGAATTATTTAATATTATAAACAGTAATTATTTGAAACCATTAAATTATAAAACTCGGGAAGCAATCGTGAAAAACTAATTTACAGACAAAACCGACGACCCCAGCCGGTGCTTTCTTACTTAAACGTATAAGTATCTCAAAACAGGAAAATCTGCCAGCACTAAGAGTAGTTTTAGATTACTAAGTACTTTTTAAATTTGGTTTAGTGTTTCTTTTATTTATTATTATTATGTGTAGGTTAGAGGATTTGAAAAGTGTTTATATGTATGTACGAGTATGTGCATAATGTGCATATAGTTTCCTTTTAAATAAATTTACCAACCCAATTATAGAATAAAAAGATTTTACCTGTGAGGATCCTGATCATTGGGTAAAATAGCAGCGACCATCGTATCCATAAGGCCCCAACCACCTCTCCAGTGCATAGCGTTTGATAAAATGAATATGTATGTATAAAACCGAGATAGTACTCGTTCTCTAAGCCACCGGCCTGCTTTTCCTTCACCCCATGCGTCAACTGATCGGGAAAACAGGCGAGTTCTGAAATATCAAATATGCCATTTAAATCGTTTAGGTAAATTTAAATGTCACTCAATATGTATATCATTAATTTTAAAGGTGCTTTGAAAGTGCCGTCACCGACTTATTATAATAAAAGATATATTCATCTCAAAAATGAAATGAGAATAGGCTTTAAGTTGCACGATTTTTCCGAAACAATATATGAACTTAAAGAAATGAAAGCTCTCGTGAGAAAGGATGATTTGGAACCCATCGTGGGTTCCAAATCATTATTTTAAAGATGTACTTTATTCTCTTTTATATTATAGGCAAAACAACATTATAGGCAAATAAATAATAAATTCTTACTTTGCAATAGAAAAACAGCAGTGTATTAAAATTCCAAGAATGAAGTTTTGGGCGTATGGAAACATCTTAGCGTGCAGATCCATAATGCCCAATGAACTACGCCATACTCCTACAACTAAAGGGGCCACCACTAAACTTGCAAACACTGCATCACCTTTAAAAGAAATTTCATGTGTTACATACATTACGAAATATAAAAACAAAAATAATATATTTATGTATAGTTTTATTGCCTATTGTTAAAAAATCCTATACACAGGCCACTAAATAAGAGTAGCGACATATATCTTGAATAGAACAGGAGGCAAACGGGCAGGTGGCTCACCTGATGTTAAGTGATACCGCCGCCCATGGACACTCTCAATGCCAGAAGGCTCGCAAGTGTGTTGCCGGCCTTTTAAGAATTGATACGCTCTTTACTCGAAGGAACCTAAGTCGAATTGATTCGGAAATACTTCAGTGGGTAGCTGGTTCCAGATAGTCGTAGTGTGCGGCACAAACTGCCTTTAAAACCGCTTATTTGTGGACGGACGTCCGGGTGATACAGGTGGACGGACGTCAATATCCGATGATGAAACTCAGCTGCAGGTATCTCCAAGTGACATCACCCTGAAGCCTTGGGGTCGGCCAGAAAATGCAAGAAGTGGAAAAAACGGCAATTTCGTTTCACATTTGCACTATGTATATATTATCACTAATCTATTCTAGATTCTCTATAATCTCTATATATATAAAACTCTCGTGTCACAATGTTCGTTCCCATACTCAATACTCCAAAACGGCTCGACCGATTCTTAAGAAATTTTTTATGCATATTCAATAAGTCTGAGAATCGGCTACTATCTATCTTTCAAACCCTTAAGTGATAAGAGGTGTCCACCCCAAAAAACAACAACCCTTAATTTTCACCCCTCCACAATCAATTTCTATGTTTTATTATAGCAGATAATTATTTTTATTGAACTAAAAAATTTTTTTCCTAGAAATAATATACATGATTTGCCGGGCAGAAATATTTTTTATAATAATTTACTTCAATACATTTAAGACGGGTTTACGAGTCATCATTTGTAAATTGTAACGTCGCGACATCAAGGTCATTTCTAAAATATCAGACAAAAAACATCCGTTAAAGTGAAAAAAAAAGTAAAAATTCAAGTTATAAAATCTGTAGGGATACCTAATACAATATGTATTCATGCGAATGAGGAAAAGAACTTCTGTGTTTCTTTTAAGACTCATCAACTAATTGCCCATTAGAAAAACAATGAAACATACACAGAAATCAGCAAAACTACAGAGAGCATAAATCAATATTATAATCCGATGTACATTACATTATCATTATAATTTTTGAGAAGGTAAAACCTATTACGTGGTCTTGTAAGTGTTAAAATACTGTTTTGGGTACGATTAGTTTATATTTCATCCATTTCTATCAACACAAGCGCTACCTGCCTTTTGATAAACTCAAGGTCAACGACGTTACACAACCTATTAAGACGTAATAAATGGTATTTATACATTATAATACCGTCAACGTAAATCGGCTTGGAAAATATTAAAAGGGGTATTTTGTGACATTTATCGAGAAAATTCTAATTCACTTTCGGTGTTTACACGGAAATAAAAACCGGACAAACAAACCTTATAATTGACTAGTGGACCCCACAGACGTTGTCCTGCGTGATATTTCAAGCTATTAGGATATTAAAGTATGAAAGTACCGACTGCAGCGCCACCTGCCGGGCTGATTTGTGAATCTAAACCATTCCCAGATCCCCTTGAACACACACAAAAAATTTCATCAAAATCGGTCTAGTCGTTTGAGAGAAGTTCAGTGACATACACACTCACAGAAGAATTATATATATAAAGATTACGATTAAATTGGTTCATACCTGCTCTCAACCCCAGTTCCTGGCAATCACATTCTGTGGCGTCATTGTCCGCTTCAATGTGTTCCGACTTCTCGGGCTTCTCGATAGTAACAGTCTTTTCAATTTTAATAAGCGGCTCGTTGGGCAATAGATTATCTGCGCCATTCGGTGGCATCTAAAAAGTGTTTAATAAAATACTATTTATAAGCCACGTTTACTTCTTACTCATCATAATATCCTTTTATTGAAACAAATACTTTTATTAACTCATACAATTTAAGGCGTTGCATTTTTACCAGGTGTTCTCGTAATTTGCATTTTAGAAAGTATTTTTGTCTTTGCGTACTGAATATTAACCAATTCCAATGTAGTAATAAAATATTTAATTACTTTTTACAATACATTTTACATATTCACTATACACCAGTACTATTTATGTTGTATTGGGATGAAACTTCGAGTATATTTTGTTGACATCTTATCATATTCCAAAAAATTTAGGGTAATGTAAAGAAAATATTTACGGGGTGGTTAAAAATATCACTGTGCTACGCTTACTAAAAATCATCTATGACTTAAATTCACGGACTATAACTAGCCAACATAAATGAGGTAAATGGTGCTTTATCTCATCTTGTCTTTATTACAGCGTTGTTATGTCTTTGGGTATTTTAAGAAAAAAACTTTTTAACCGGAGTAAGTTATGTATTATTATAAATTTACAATTCTTTAACATAATTTTAAATTTAACCGACGTTCCGCGTGCTTTACAGCGTGCGTGGTCACGGTGACTGAAGACAAAAGGTGTTGGATGTCAAAAAGTATCACAGTTGTAGAAAAAGTTTTTTCTTTAAATGTGTAAAGGTTATGTCAATAAAAGACAATACTATCTTTGGGTATTTCTATTTTAAAATTCTGAAGATATTAAAAAATATTATAATATATATTATTTTGAAACTATTTCACACATTTTATTTCTTATTCTGCAATATCAATCTTTTAAAAAAAAAACAATAATTTTCAATTTCATAAGCATTGGTATGTTTAAGTATTGTACGCTACCAGCTTCTTCGCAATAATTATAGTTTTGCCAGAAGTCAAACACAACATTTCCAAAGTAACATGTGTTACCCACTCCCGTAGTAATGCCTGTAACCTACAGGTGTCTTGCTGATGTTTGAGGAATGGTACGTTCTTTTCTTGAATGTCCGTAAGTCGTATTGGTTTGGAACTGCAGTTCTTATGTGTGTCTAATAATCGCAATTTTAAATAAGATCATCTAAAGCAATTTAGACCTAAGCAATTTAGTTGGACTGGGTCTTCTTAGAGAGTACATGTCCAGCTAACATTGCCTGGAAAAGATCACTTTATCGATAAGATCGCGTTTAAATTTATGCGTATACCTTATTATGCGTTAAAGTATTTTAACTGGACGCTTCAATCGATTTGGATGGATGGATTGTCAAGGATTCTATTGTTTCTGTACACGGTATTTAGTAAATTTTGAAACAATGTCTGTTTAAACATCGATAAGTACTATTCAGAATAAATAACAGCCATCTTGAATATTAATACTTATATTCTAGAACCAATATCGCTCTATCCCACAATTATCGGAGACACATATTATTCAGACAATATCTATTATGGAGAATCATAAACGATATTGTGATCGGCATACACGGCGCGCTTACAGTGCGCCTGCGGTGCATTTTTACATTTTTATTTTAAATTTTACTTATTCCAAATAAAAAAGTAAATGAGTCCGTAATATGTACCGTTAATGTTTCATAATTTACGCAACAGCGTTCTGTTGCTGTTTTTTTAACTAAGAGCTAGCTCAATTTAATATACATTGACTGATTAAAAAAAGTAATTATACAAATTTACGACCAAATAATAGAAAACGTAAACGAATATTTTTATTTAGGGCAACTAATTACCATCACCACTCACTGACTCAGAAATAGAAAGAAGAATAGCCAACGCATGGAAACGGTTCTGTTCACAGGGTGAGATAATAAAAGACAAGGAAATGCCAATGAGTGAAAAGTGCCGGGGCATGACGGAAACACTGGGATATAGAATAAAAAATTGTCAAAACGAGTAATGAGTAAAAAGGAAAGATGAAATAAATTAAGCGATATTGTAATAAAAACAAAATTTAAAGTCGCATACACCTCATACCGACAACTAAAGTGGAGATAGAAGAGTCATATGATAAGAGAAAGGAAGCAAAAATGCGATATAGAAAACGTAGCGGGTCCAATGTGAATTCGAACCGTAAGAGAATGCCAAGATTGGAAAATTTTTGAGGAGGCCTTTGTCGAAGGACAAGGTGTAATAAATAAACAACCGTTTGCCGATGGATAATGAGTATATATAGGGATTAAATTTGACATTAATTTAGGCATTTCTTTTTCAATACTTTATGTTTAGCAGGTATCTTAAACAGCATTAAAGCCTTTTATTATTGATTTATGATTGATTGATTAAGTCATAATATCTTCTTCAACTGGTTTGGTAACATTGTATACGTATGGTTTAAGGAAAATGTTGTTGCATCGATGTTAAATTATAGTTCGTGAAAATCCGGGATTGAATTTTGATTCCATAAAACTATTACAATGACCTTATTTACTTGGATTTTTAAGAAAATAATATATTAATCAGTCTTCTGCGCCTATGAAACCATTATTAAGAATCAAACCCAAGACTTCCGGGTTTTTAGCTGTAAACGTCAACTACTCCAGTTCAAACAATTTGTATGACAATACTTGGCGATTAAAAAGAGTGGCGGAAAGTTTCTTGCCAGTTTTTCTTACCCGCTCTACGCCCTTGACCTGCGAACTGGTAGTAAATATAAATTTACAATTAATTTAACTTGACAATTCAAAAGTTTACTTGGTTACCCACTTGAATAAAGATATTTTGAGTTTGAGTTTGAGTTTACTAAACGATGAAAGCACCCTTGCGATTCTGTAACTCACTTTTCAATCTCTCATACCGGACACCGCTCATAAATCACTCGAGATGGTGTCATGTTATAATATGGCATTTTGATAAACGATGACCGCGACAAAAGCGCCGCTCCAGTGAGATTTGGAACTAAAATTCGACACTCAACACTTACGCACAAAAATTTTACCAATTTGGTATTCTGATAATGCCATTTGACATCTCGTGTGAATTAAATCAGCAGTGAAGTCGATTTTTTACGTCAAATTAAAACTTCCTTGGTAGATTCGTGATTTAAAATTTTTAGCGAAGTTAAAAGTTGTTTTATATGAAAATTTTCTAACATAGGACAATTTATATGTATTTCGTAAGTCGTATTAGTTTATAAAATAATAAAAACAGCATTTTTAAGAAAAAAATATATCGATAAGTAATATAGGCTTAGTAAAATAGAACTTTTTTGTTGTCACCGAATCCCCGTTTCCAATTCAAACCTCTATTTCAAGAAATAAACGATGTAAACACCTGAAAAAGATATTTCTATAGATGGCGAAGAAAACGCAGACACGAAACGATCAATTAGTTTTGGTTACATACACGGCCTTGTTTACATTCGCTGTTTTTTAGAATTCATTTATTTTTTGAAAAAGAAATTAATTGGTATTGACGAAACCTTGAATATATGCTGCTATATTAATTAACGTAGTGTTTGATAAATAGATGCACTAACTAACAAATACTAAACTAAACATTTTGATTATGTATGGCAATTCGATGCAGACAAGACGAGATAAACCGAGAAAAGTTTCATAGCTTTTGTAAAATATTAATATTTTTAGTATTGCAGTCATTTTCAAATTATTAAATTTCAACTATCCTTCAATTTAAAATAAATCATATCAATAACATTATCGTTTTTGGTTTTGGAAAAACATTTTTCTTTTTACACAAGTATGAAATAACATCATTATGTTCATGTTAACTTTATATAGGTACTTATTAAGCTTTTTATTTTATCTTTCATAACAATGACTTTTTATAAACTATATAAATGTATTTGACAACAAATAAAAAGATAGGTTTTATTGATTACTGTGAAGCTGGGTTTGAATTAGTTTTTAACTTAAGTTGTACTACTATTATACTATATTTTGTTTTTGAGTTACTGAAATAGTGTGTAGATCATCAGATTTTTATCATTAAATAAATGTGAAATTTATAATATTATTATTTTATTGTCCTATAAAATAACATGGCCTATATATTTTTAATTTCTGTTTAGCCATGTATTTTACGCGGTTAATCCATAAATTGATAGTATGACGAGCAGGTAATTTAAATTAAACATATTGTTTACAGTTGTTTAATGCTTGAAAATCGATTTCGTCGGTGTCGCAGTGATAAGCGCAACGTTACTTAATAAACCAGGAAGTCGTTAAATAAATAGGAGATTTACTTAAACATTTTATTACTTTAACAATATTAATACACACATAAATTAACTATAGTATAAAATAATCTTAAATACGGTAATACATTTATGCATATAAAAATTAAAGTTTTTCAACTGGATTCAAAATAGATTCGTGATCTTGGCTTAATATCTCTTCTTAACGTTGATTCTGTTACGCTGGTATAATTGACTGGGTGGTAATCAGTGAGACTGGCCATTCTATTCCTAGTTCTTGACGACGACCCATGGTGGCTGTAATACAATGGATGGTTATCTGTTTATATTGTAAATAGTAAGAAGTTTGGTCGCATCTGTATTGGCATAATAATATTGCGTAGCAATTTAATTATTGTATAGTTAAGGAAAATCATAAAAAAATTATATTATTTAGATTAGGATCGACTTACGTGAAGTAAAAGTAGTACCTTAGTGTATGTTTAAAAAAAAATTGGCATACTTTTGTATTTCTAAGTAATATATCTTAAAAACCATATTTGATAATAGGCAAGGCAAATATTATTTCGCACACAGTATTCGAATCAGTACCATGTATAAAAAAAATCGTGAGGAAGCCAATGTTTAGATCCACAAATCCAAGTACATACCTACTTTAAAAACAATTATTTATTAATGAAACAAATATGTGGCTAAGAACCATAAAGGGTATGTTTAGTGCTAAATTGTAGACAGCACCAGTAACTACCTCTTACATATTTATTGCTTCTGTATTTATAAAATAAGTTATAGCAATGTAATAATAAATTCAATGTTATTCACTTGAAATTGTATGAATTTGTAAATTGTGTGAAATTGTAAGCTTATATCTTTGAACCAACATACCTAGCATCATTATTTTTAGTTTTTCTATGATTGTTGTTTTTCTTTTGAACAATAAATTAAATTTTATTATTTCAATTTAAATTAATATTTTTTGTATTTCACGAATGGACTTTGAAGTTAAGAAACCTGAATAAATATTTTATATTTGACATTGATTAATTATAATTGTTTTGATTTAATCTATGACTTTGTTAATTAATGATAGTTATGATGTTACTAAAATTATTTTTTTATGTATGTAAAACAAAACATAGATAATATAATTTTTGTGTGTTTGATCTCTGAATCACTTAAATAGGTTGCAAAATTAGTTTCATGCCATCTCAACAATACCATAGATTCCCTATCATTGTGTAATCACCCAACCAAAATTAATATTTTATGACAACCTTAAGTTACATTTTGAAAATTTGAGATATGTATCCTGTTTAATTTTAATCCTTAGACTATTTGCTGAGGGAATCCGTTTTAGCTGACACTGATAATCATCTTGATAAGTTTGGATATACGTAAAATTGTAACAATATATCCAGATGATAATGTTAGGTATCTGCTGCTGAAACATAATTAATATTTTAAAGTTGTCTGTCCCTCACAAACATTTCACAAACACTACGGCATGTCAGTTACGGAAAATATAAACTCTTAAATAGACAAAAAGTAAACAAAATATATGTAATATAAATAAAGAAACTTATTACTTACCTCTAAGTGGCCCATTTGCTAGATTAAGGTGGGTTGTACGGTAAACAATTTGTCACACAAGAATCATAATCACAATATTCATAGAAGGTTATTATTGGCAAGGCAATTCATCTTCTTTAGGGATTATTGCACTACAATAAACAATTTTATCTATTTTGAAATCAAACTAGGTTCCCTCATAATGTGTTTGATCTAGTTATTTCACTTCGATAATCAATCTAGTTTTTATCAAATAAAATAGTAAATACCTATTTTGTTTACAAGATGAAAATTTTGACAACATTTTGACAACAAACAACAATTAATTTTTTTTTAAATAAAATGGGTCAATTGTCACGATATTCATAGACAACAACTCATTTGGTAATTCAGATACAAACTCCTTCCACTTACCAAGACGTAAAATGAAGTTGCTTAACAGAATGCTTTGAGATTCCAAAACTGAGGTGAGTGGTGAAGGGAGCGCTGGTAGTAAACTGAATTATTTTTCAAAAATTATAAGAAGTGCCTTGTACGTAGATAAATTAATGTTTATTGCGGGCACGACAAATCTTGCCTTGCTCAATTGGTCCTTTTCAATAGAAATAACGACTCAGGCAGATCAATATCAATAAATTGTAGCAGTTTCGATTTTCAAGACAGATAGAGAAACCAATTCCTTAAGGTATCAAGACTTGTTGAAGATGTTCAACAGGTACTGAGTATACAATTTATTTTATTAAGAATACAAATAATTCTAACAATTGTTGAACTAACTTATACCTGGATTTTAAATACAGAATATAACGTATAATTAGTTTTGTTTTATTTTCTTCGCGTTTATCTTTTGAGACCACTATTTAGCATATTTCTCAAGTAAAGCCTTATTTTATACATATTGTTAATGTGTAATAAAAACGTGTATTATTTAACACAAGTCAATGGTTTATAATTTCGCCATAGATTACATTTCGTATAACCCTGGACGTTGTTAAGTAATGTAATTGATCATTTAGATATCGTAATTATTACTTTTGAGATGACATTATAGACTAATAAACCCTAATTAATTATTGTAGTAGTTAGATATAATAAAATGGAAATCGAAAGAACCTGCCTTGATGGTCTCTGATTTAGAAAATTTTCCTGTATCCAACTTATGACGAATTCTGTGTTATAAATGCTATGTATAAAAACGTTTTTATTAGTTATATATTATTATAGTATCAGTTTTTTCGCAGCTAGGAGAGCTAGTTTCAACCTTAAGGTCCTGCGTTCAACAAATTAAATACTTGATCACACGGCGAAAGAACAATTCTTGAGGAAACCCGCGAATTCAAGACTAAAATCGGCAGCGTGTGAAATGATCATGACAGACAAACAAACAGATACAGAAATTCGATGTCACTAAAAGTACTGCCACCAGTGTTTATTATACAAGTTATTATCGAATATAATTGTATATGTTGCTGTGTAAATTCTAAGTATTCTTTGTTTTTATATAGAGGACATTAATCTTATGATATCGTGTCTGAATATTATTTGTAAACCGGTTTTCAATAAGAAAAACAATTTTAAAGTAATACTAGTTTAGAAAATGCGTTGATAAGAATAAAATCGAGTCTAATAAATTTTAGATGTTTTTGTAGTTTAACAAATATACTAGAAAATAAGGCGTAAACATGTATTAACAAGTTTTAAGCATGCATGTTTAATTTGTTTGAGAATACGTTATACACGTACTCAAAAACTTTGTGTCGATCCGCAACTCGGTTTTGTGCTGGCTATTTATTTAAAAAGTCATTTGGTAATTTGCCTAACCTGTCAAAAAATAAAAAATAACTTACCTGGTATACCTAATAAAAACTTTAAAAATCCAATTGCAAGTGTTTTTTAAAAATCTGTGATTCCCTAATGGATAAGCATAAATCTTTGGACATTAAATCGAGAAGTCGAACGCGGAATATTCAAAAGCAACCTTGCGTAGTGCTAGGAAGCCTGCGAGTCACTGAACGGCGCGCGCTTCGAGATTTCATTAAATAAATTTTACCCCTAGCAAATAATAAGGTATCGTATCAAATAAAATGCAATTTATCAACACGGACCAGCGCCTTTGCACAATTCGATATATAGATAAAGTTTAGATCCGAATTAAATTAACCTATCTGTATAAATATTTGAATTCGGCTTAAAGGCTTAAGGTATTACAAGGATTTATTTCAGAACTCATTTCAAGTAACCACATGTAAATTTTAGGATGTTCTTTTATCGTAACAATATTTATATTTTTTTTTAAAGAATTATTGTAAAGCTTGTCTCTAAGGGTTAGCGCCACTCGATGTATGTATGATTATTTTATAAATTAAGAAATAAATCATTTTTTTTTGTATCTTGCTTCGCAATTCACTACCAGAAGGCAGTGTTTGGTCCTTTCCAAGGCTTACGTAGGGATGCAACACGCAGATGTCATTTAAAAAATTGTAGAGCCATCACTGGACTACCTGACGGTGAGTACAGCCTTAGTCCGAGGCTAGGATCTATTACAAAATATGGATAATTGATGAATTGGAATGGGGGTTTAATGGAAAATATCTGGGCTATGAGGACTGTGGTGATCTGTGGCGTCTTACTATTGAATAAATCACGAGCAAAACAATTCTTTAATATGTTATTATGAAATAATATAGTAGCTTGTTTGAATAGCTTCTTGATTGTCACTAATTATAATGGTTCATTGGTTGTGACCTGGTGTCGAGGTTGTGCATGTTATATTCGTGCAGTGACGTTTTCATCTCCCTTATAATTTAGTACGTATTGTTCGCAGAACAAAAACTCAATTCTTTGATTTGAACTATATAACTAGGTTGACTATATAAAGATAGATTTAAATAAAAATTACGTGAAATATTATATCGTTGTGATTAAATTAATTTCAAAATGTCTCATTTGTCTTTATAGTAAACAAGAAAGTTTTTCGTATTTAATTAGAAAGTTAAGCCTTGAACATTAAAGTGATTAAGATAAAGGCTTAACATATATTAACCCTTTATTGTTCAAGTGTGTTTGCCAAGTCCAGTTTATCAATAAAAATTTAATTAGAAAGTCCAAGAAGATAAAGTTATTTAAGACCACAAAATTACTCATCGCTGTGGTTAGTAACATGTTACAATGTTGAGAAAATACGGTACTATCACTTTGACATACCATACTTTTCGGAGTGATTATTTAAAATAGTACCTTCAAAATCATTACCATTATTCATTAGTTACTCGACAAGGCTTTTCGTTCAAACATTCGTTGGTTCATTTATACTATTAACAATTACTAGTAGGCCTTTGTGATTGAAATCATTACAGTATATTTAAAAACATCATAGGGCTTACTTAAAAAATATGGGTTATATGAAGAGGAGGAAATGCACGGAATTGTACAGTTAAAATCATGTCTTTGGTGACACTTAGATAAGAAATTATTTAATGTTTCATGAATGAGTTGATTGACGTTTAAAAATTAACGTACTGTTAATTATGACTCCGAAATATCCGTAAACGAATTGAGAGCACTTCTTTTTCTAAAGGTCGCATAATCTGCCAAATAATTACTGCCTATACAACGTTACGCAATTGAATACAATATAGATTTTTTAAGTGTCAGCAGTGTAAAACAGGTTACACCTGTTTTTGGCTTCATCCGCCATAAATAAATCTGTTCATTTGATTGTAATCTGTGGTTATTATTTATTCATTATTTCTTGTCACTGTTTAAGGAGATATCGTGTTTTACTTACCTTAGCTTTTATACAATCCAAAACATTTGTTATTAACCATAAAAGATTGTCAATCAACTAACTGTCAATCACGTAAACACTCCCGAAGAAATAGCCGTCTAATGTAAGTCGGATAACATAATTAGATATCATACTTATTTTATATAACGCGTGTAGATTATGATAATTACACACTTAATCTTAAATAATGCGCTGATTGTCACATTATTCATTAAGATTAAACTAGGTAGTTATTGCAGCAAAATTTCCTCATGATAAAATTGAAATTTTACACATTTTTTTATCGTATATATAGCAAACACAATAAGTACTCTCAATTTCGGAAACAGCAACAAAAATAAATGCCTATCTCCGTAAAAATCTATAAAAAAACATTCTAACTTGAATTGTGCGCTGAGAATTAATCTGTAACCACCACTGGTACGTAGCCTACATCTGACCTATAGACCATCTGTCCTTTCGTCCTAGTGTCGCTTTGCCACTTGCAATTTTTTTATTTCACACATATGCAGAATTCATAAAGTACAATTGTGTATGAACCACATGTAGGCAACATAACTCTTTCTGTCTCATTTATCTATTCCTATGAAGAAAAAAAATCATTAAATCATATAGGTAACACAATGTACACTTATGATCGTCAAAAATAAAAGAATAGTATATGAAATGCTTCTAGCTTTACATTTAGTGCCAGTTCTCAAATCAAGGGCGTAGAACGGAAGAGAAGAACTGGCAATAAACTCTCCGCCACTCTTTTTAATCGCCATGTTTTTTTTTTTACACAACGTTTGTAAGGAGCTGCAACCATTACACCATGTTCCACATGACATCTTTAGTAATTAATAATAATAACATAAATTAAAAACAAAGACTTGTCCTCTATCAACAGGAGGCATGGTGAAATAGGAGCACGCACTTACATTCTCGTGGGAACAACACGCTAACACATAGTCGTAATTCAAGTACGACCAGTCACCACATGTAGCATCCGTTCACGAGTATGACGCATGGCCAGCCATCGGCCCCCTCGCCATATTTTAGGGAGAGAGACAACCCGACGCATGGACGACAAAAAAGCAAATAGGCTTTATCGTAAAAAAATTAAGGATTGATAATTAATACGGAATCGGGAACTGTCTCTTAATGTTCAGATCGATTATTGCTTGAAACAAGGAAAATACCAAAAGCAATAATAACGTATAATCATACAACAATTACAGTAAAATTGTCACAGCTATCGACTTGTTACAGTGTACTGCTAATGAAGTTTTAACTTATAGTAAAAAGTGAATATTGTAAAAAATAATTACGTATTTTTCAAAAACTTAATGGTTTACTAAATATTTGAAAGATTGCCTTAAAATATAAACTTCTAATCATCTATCAAAAATAAATTAAATTATATAACGTAGTCTTCGTAGTATATATTTTGAAAATACAAGCAGGTAATTAAATATGTAATTGTTTCGGGTGGAAATTTTCTTTATTTTATGATAATTTCCTCATTAAATGATATGAGTTTAAATTATACTTTTGTGAAAGAATTATTTTTGAGTGAAACCTAAGTAAATAAATTCATGCAGTGGCAATAGTTATAATATATATAGTATAAGGAGAATGTCATTGTAGCTATTTTGAGCAAGTACTAAAACTTTTTTAATAAAGTCGTAATTTATCACACACAAACACAAAGCTGTCCTCTGCTGTCAAACACAAGAAGCACCAAGTAAATGTTATTTTTTTAAAACAATATAAAGTCAATTTTCATTTCTTAAACTTTTTTTAACTTATAGTAGTATATTCAGTATTTATTACTACAATTGACGCCGGGAATGTTTAAGAAAAAAAATTATAGTACACAGCTAAAATACAGACCAAATAAATATCCTACACAAATTAAAAGTTGACAGTTGTTTTTTTTTATACTTGTTTACAATTATTTGACGCAGTATCCAGTGTTGCCATCCCTTTAATGATTGACTTTAAAAACCTAAAGCCGTGAAATAACAATGAGTTGCGCCAGTTAGTCATCGCCTATTACAACAAGGCGGATAGTTGATATCTAGTTTGTGTTTGTTTACAAAAATAAACATTCTAAAACGCTAACCTACAACTGTATCTCAGTTTTGACCTTGAAGGATATCAGAAAAAGTTAGTACAGAATTAGCAAAAAATCTAATTCTATTGCCGCTATAATCTAAAGCCTGACCAAATAAAAAAGAATCCTTTGTTTGCGTAAAAGTTTTCTTGTGAGTTTTGCTTTTTCTACTCTTAAGAATTTAAATTAGGTTCGCAAAAAATTGTCAAAATGATTATTACAAGTAATTCTTAGAATTGAAATAAAATGTTCCATCTTTGAAACTTGAAATCAAAAATATTACAGGATCTGGTAAGGCCTCGAAAGGAGAGAATTAAATATTCTCAATATTTAATTACAGTGGACATAGTATTTCAAATAATTCGTTAATTTTCTCGAATCTACATTTAAATTGCTTCTGCATATAATTCAGCATAATATTACTTTTATGAAAATCTTCCCAAGGCCAAGAGGATGTACTACTAGTGTGTATTTTAATTTTAAAATATTGATTTAGTATTATATAAATTAAGTAATTCTATATGTGTTATTGTCTCAAGCAATTATATATTTAAGTAATGTTTAAAAATAAGCGATTTTAATTGTATATCTCGTAGAAATACAAATCGCGACCATTTTGACCACGACGAGACTCATTTAGTCATGCGTGACACGACTTCAAGAAATTTTAATCCAGTTTAAATCGAACCTTATGAATATTTTTTTAATACTTTAGGTAAATAAATATGTAAGATTTTGTACTATTGGTATTACTTTTTTATTTTATAGTTTTAACTTTTATAGTTCGTCTCTTTTCTTTTACTTTGATAGACTCATACATTAATTTAATTATTTATGTATTAAATAATTTTCGTTGATACAACAGCTAAACACAGTGTGACAGAAATATACGAAAGAGTACTGTAGAAAAAAGAATGCAATGTTTTTTTATACTTGGTGTGGCATTTCTGAATTTGATTTTTATTTTATGTTTCGCCTATAATTAGTAAAGCAAAACCCGTTTTTGACAATTTATTCACGATTTATTTAGATGTTCTGTATATTTCGAGATGTGATAAGGCGGGAATTAGTGGTGAATAAAACAATATATTATTTTAAGTATTTCTTTAACAGTCCTATAATATATTACGTTATGTAGATAATATGAAGTTACATTATAGATTAGATATTAAACTTATATATTAAATCATATTGATGATGCAAAAAAACGACTTGTACCATACAACAGGCTAAGGGTCTGTTTCACAATGTGAAACAGACAGTATATATAAGTTCCGAATTAGCTATTTATTACTTATTGGTAGGATAAACACTATTGTTGCGTTTCACGACTGTCAGATAGCGCTATTCGTCACATAAAGTCCATCATAAGTTATGAGTCCGATGAAGTGTCAAATAGCACAAATTATCTTCCAAATAATTTATCAATACATAAATAATACATAGCTATTTGGTACTTTATCCATACATTGTGAAACAGACCCTAAGTATTTAGAATTCGTGGAAGCTTAACTTAATTGATTAAAAAGAGTTAAAGTCCAATGTAAATAATTTCATATGAACATACGTTCGAAAGGTTTTCAAAAATGTACAATTAGCTCAGCGTAATTTAACATTTCTTTGTCAAGTCTTGAAGTATAAAAAGAATAGAACTTTATAAAGCTCCTTACAAAAGCCTTTATACATTTAAGCTACATCAACTTACACATTTGCTTACAAACAAACTGGGCTTATGAGTTTGATATAGTTTTCCAATAATAAACACATTTTACCTAACTTTTAATTTATTTACTATTATAGATAACAAATTCACAATCTTTGTACCTAGTTACAACGGCCTATGTCGAGCTACACAGTAAATGATGCGCAGACTTGTAACATTGGAACAAATTTACCGTGAAGATATGTTTACAGAATAGACAGGAATCTTTCTCAAGCTTTAGGTCCAAGAAGATACACACGTTGATGACACGGTAAACAGTAGGGAAATATCAGTTTAGGGTTCTTTAAAATTGCTAGGAATGGTATTGTAATATTAAAACAAACAGAAAATACCAGAAATTCATTGGCCTTTTTGTAATAATGAGTATCGCCCTACACTTCCCTTGATATCCGCATTACAGAAAGTTCACTAAGATTAATCATAATAATATAGATATGTTGCTAGACATAGAGTTAAGATGGGATAGTTTTGGCTAACCACGGCTCAGTACTTGTATAACTCTACAAAGATGAAGGATTGTACTAATAAGTGTGTTAAAATACAAAATGTTTAGACGCTAAGTGATAAATCATAAATTAAAAGTAGGCAAGCAAGAAAATCTGCTTAAGATGAAGTTAGTATTTAATATAACTTTAATGCATTAAATACTCAGTTCACAATGTTAAGACATCCTTTCAGAAGAATACATGAGAAACTTTGTATAAAATTCATTATATAACTTTTAATAATATATCCAATCAACATCACTACATCAACATCAAGTAGGGCGTATAAAACTGGCTACAACGAACAATTCCCTTAAATATTCCTTTAACATATACAATCACAGTAAATGGTAGCAAATCTAATATTCGGTACTCATGAACAAGTTTATGTAATGACGTGGAAAATAATACATTTAAATTTTTTTTAATGGGATACAAAAAATCAAGCTAAAAAAATGTTTTATGATATAAGATTACGGAAACTCTATATTAATTCTAAATATTCATTATGTAAAATAAACAAAACACAACTATACCCATCATATGCCCTCTACGTTCCCGTAGTTCGTAGCAACACCGGGAACATAAATGCTACGCTTCCGCTACGAGAGACATAACCACTTCATTACATATACATTATTTATATGAGTATCCGTATATAACCACGAGCTCAATACACAACCGAAACATTTCCTTACTTAGATGTCGTACCATTATTTATTACTTGACTCTTAACAAACAATATCAATCTTCCCGACCCCTACTTAAACTGAACCTACGATGAAACTTAAAAGGCTTTTTCTTTTCTTGCTTTTCCTCCGGTTTCCCATCAACTAGATTATCCGTGCTCTTTGTTACTTGAACGCTTTTCCGTCTATTCTTCATTGATTTGACTAGTCTATAGAATTTTCCTTTTTTCTTCGTAGGGTCTATGTTGAGATCGGAAAGTTCTTCAACTTCTACGCTGAACTCTGATGATATGTCTCCCAAGTCTTCAACGCTCTGACTCTCTACTTCCTTGACTTGTACTTGTGGTAACGAGAGTTTCTTGGATGTATTTGGTTTTGGTTCCTGCTGAGGAGCTGGCGGAGGCGGAGCATCCGGGTCAATGCACTGAAAATAGTCAAATAATAATCAATTATTATAATCTCTCAGCTAGTTTATATCTGGCAGCTATTGAATAAAAGTTCTCAACTTCACAATTGGACAGTGAATTTTTTTGAATCTATCATAACATAAGGGTTTATTATTAGTACACACATAATAAAAGTTGTAAGCTGCTATCTCTATATTATATAAGATAGTATTTATGAAAACCTGTCACATATAATATATACATACATACACATATAAAGTTTATAATATAATACTTCACAGTTTACATATTTATACAAAAAAGGATAATTTATTTATAAATTTTTTGTTATGATACCGTATCGTCGGCAGTTTAAAGCCTAATAGTATAAAGATTATTTGATTGTTTATTTGTATTTTTGCATTGAATAGACTCCAAAACTACATGAGTAATTTAAAAAATTCTTTCACCATAAGAATCCTACGTTATCACTGATGAACATAGGCCATTGAATTTTTAAAAGTTAAGGTTCGGTATGAAAGGACGATAGTGTAACCCAATGTGTGAAAAAGGCCAACCAAAATTCCTAAATTGCGTACGCTACGGTAACTATTGACAATGGAGCAAAGTTATGTACTACATGAAGTAGAAGACATCAATATCTAGAAAAAAGTCCGCGATACCATATGTCTGACAAAAAAAAATTACATTTAAAACCTTACCGACCTTACTTTAGACATCAAGCTACCACCGAATTAATTCGGGTCAAACCACAGAACACAAAAAGTAAAATATAAATTTATAACTAAAAGGCGATGTAAATTGTTTACAAACCATTTATAGATAATTATCTCAATTCAAATGCTGTTTATTTTATCAAAAGCAAACATCAAAGGGAACCCTTTCAAAAGCCTCCAAACTTTTCGATAGCTAAAGATCTCTTGAAATGTCGACTACAATCGAAGCGTACAAAAAATTAATGGATTCCTCTTGGAAAGCCGATTCTATAAATGAGATACTTCGTAAATCTGCAAACTGCGGTACTGATACAAGGAACTTCTCAAAGGGAAGGAAATAAACCAATAAAGGTTTATTTCCGAAAAACGATTACTTTAGAAGACATTACTAACTTTTGTAAAGTTAGTGTGACCGGGAATCGTAAACAGCTTTTGTTTTATAACTCACTCGGGCACTAGTAATTCTTTGGAAACTTCTCCTTTAAATATAAAACGTATTTATTTTAAATTTTTATGATTCTAAGTTTGCAAGTATGACAATTCTTACACCTATAGAAGAAACATTTCTCTCAATTTTAAAAGTAAACGTAGGTATATATGCATATATTTAAAAAGATATAGGGAGATAGTTTTTCCAAATTTTTTATTCACTAACGAATCAAGTAAATAGAGTATTACAAAAAACGCACATATCTTAAAACGTTGGTCCAGCATGCTGTCCTTTGTCGTTTTTTGTTCCTTTTTGTTAATAACCCTAGCAACTAAGACCAAATTGTTACTTACTCGAACTAAAACAACATATGGATATAACCTGAAATAAATAAATTATTATTATATGTGCGTGCCACCAGTCAAGTGGCTTATGCATAAAGCATATGAGAACAGCTTGGAATAACTGCTATTGCTAATATTGTCAAAGCACTTACATCTTCAAGTTTAATTCTATATGAGGGGACCTGTTCAGGGTGTCTCCAGGGCTTGTGGTAAGGGTGATCAGTTAGTGCCTTCCACCCGGGGTAGCGACGGGCAGCTGCTTGTAATTGATGAACTAATCTTGGTGCGAGCTGTGCTGTTACCCTGAAGAAGATAATATTTATTTATTATCTTATTAAGTAGATCAACTACTTATAGACTCACTAATATATTGTTATTAAATCTCTGGCTGGTTTATTTTTTTTTTGTCTAAAGAAAAAATATTAAGAATTTACGTTCTTGTTATTTTCTAGAACCATCTAATTTCTATGAATAACTAAGATTACAACTACAGCTCTTTTAAAGCCATCATGATAATCTCGGCTCGATGATATCACTCAGTATTCAAACACGTAAGAGTCCTACATAAGTACAGTAAGTAATAGAAAAATTGCAATAACAATTACCTGTTGACAAGCCAAGCGGGTAACGCGCCTCTCGGGTCAGACCGAGACACATAGCCGAGCCAACTACCCGGACCGACTGGCCGCGAACGAACCACGAACCCGGTCAGCAACGATAGAGCCCTGGAATTTAACTTATAATATTATATAATATGAGCTATTGTTAGCCTAGTGGCTTGAGCGTGCGACTCTCATACATAAGGTCGTAGGTTCGCACCCCGTATGTGCAACAATGGGCTGTTCTGTATATGTGCGCAATGCGCATTCAACACTCGCTCTTACGGTGAAGGAAAACCACGCATAGGGCATGGTTAGATCCAAAAAAGTCGATGGCGTGTATCAGATTCATACATTGATCACAAAACAGATTCAGAAATCTGAGGCCAATGGTTGTAACGCTACTGGCTTTTTAAAGTATAAAGTATTTGTAAAATCTAATGTTGATTTAAATTTAAATAAAGAGTGTGTTAATATCATACTCACCGGCGTTGTGTAACATTCTGTTCCTCAGCATGATACTGAGCCAGGGCCAATTACAACCGCATCACTTAATTAAAACGTACCTTGTTCTTTTTTATATTTTTTTGGTTATTGTTAATTTGTGTGTTTTTGTGTGTGTGTTTTGTTCATAATAAATGTTATGTCTATGTCTATATCTATATTTGGATAAAATAATGTATACCATAACATATAACTTTACTCTTCATATTTAATATTTTAACACAAGATTTTTAAAAGTAAAACTATTAAATTACATCAAAAAATATTCGACTCGTTTTTTCAGACAACTTGAACTACGTTAATGAAGTAAATAATGTTTAATGTAAAGTCAACAAGTGATTGACAATGTAATTGTGTATATTAGTTGCCTTTTCACAATAACTTATAATTATAGCTAATTAACCAACAACAATTTGTACTGTTTCATTTTATTACCTTAATCTCCATAAAATACTGTCCATTATGATTTATAGTTTCATATAATGTTCATGTCACGTAAAAGATTAAAGAAGTCAATAATTAATGTTGTAATATTTTGTATACACTTAAGAATGCTTAGTCTGCATAAATTGAAAAGTTTTGCTAAACCTAGTTTGTGAAACTTTTTTAATAAAAAGTTAAGCCTGTGTCAGAGAAAATTAATATTTAAGCCAGCTTTTATCCCAAGTAACGAAACTGACTAAATTTTGTCAAACTTTTGTACTAAATGGCATTTTTACTTCAACATCTTTAGGTTTTTTCTTGACTGTACTTGTTTTATTACGCTATATAGTGCTTGATTGATATATCATTCACCTACCTATTTTAATTAAGCACATTTAACCATGTGAAATCAGTGGAAAAAACATTATCAGTCTATCGGGTTCACCTTTCCTGGTAATTCTATCAACAATATCGCGCTATTTGCGTAAAATTGTTTGGTCCTCCCGCTTTAATAATACTATACGTAGATATTATGTAAGTTCATTAGCATACAAATGTATGCTGAGAAATCTCAAGGTCTAAAATTAAATCACACTCCTTCCTGGAGAATAGTAGAAAAAAGTTACTTATAACTCGCGCACATTTTCAGTGGGAATAAGTGCATTAAAATTATTGAGAGATACAAATTAATTATCAGGTATATTAACTTGGCACGAGTAATGAGATTCACTGAAGGAAAACGAATCTAAACAATTACAATGCCAATGTCATGAACTCCAGTACATTCACCAAGGCCGATACGGATTGAGGCATATCTTATCTAGAGTGGCATAATGAGATGCGATCGAATTTGCCACGCTTTTTTTGTATTATCTAACAAACTATTAAATATAGTGCCCTAAGGCATGTTTACTATTGAAAGTTTTATTTTTTTATATATAATATGTAATTATAAAATTCAATTATACGAAAGTAAGAAACATATTATAACTATTATTATATTATTAAGAGTGGTTCCAATTTTCCTACCAAAAGTGTATACAACTTTTAATTGGCATTTTTTAAAAATTGGGATCTTGCTTTGGCTTAAAGAGATTTTATGTAGACTTTTTGTTAATATAATATTGTAGTGCAATAAAGTAAAAATAATTAATACTAGAAAGTAAAATAATGCTACTTAATGTTTATTAATGCTACTATGTAATACTACAGTAACTTATTTTTTTTTATGTTGTAGAAGGCAAGGAGGGCTCATCTGATGTTCTCCACTCAATTTTATGGCTGCCTTTTAAACGTTGGTATGCTTTCTTGAAGGACCCTAAGTCGAATTGGTTCGCAAATACTTCAGTGGGCAGTTCAGTTTCATTACTTGTCAATACTCACAAACAGTTCTAGAAAATCAGCTCCATCGAGTGTGTCCAAGTAAAATCTAATCATATTTTAACTGATATCTAGACTTTGATTGGAATAAGTAAATATTTAAGAATATCTTTTCGACCAAAGTCAATCTAGAGTGAAAGAGAGTAATAGACTTGCTCACCTAACAAATCCTTTTCTTGGTGGATAGTCCTTGTGGTACACAGAATGGTTAAGGATCATCTTCTCGTCACCCGTGTCAAGCCAGGAGCGCTGCAGCACGAAGTCACGGTTCTTGAGTGGCGCTGGACATGACACTGAAGGGAAATGTTCATCATCAAATTAAATTCTGAACTAAAACCATTACCTTCTGTTTCATATGTTTCTGTTCTTTACGTATAAAGTTTCGTTTATATTTACTATTTTTTACTTGAATAAGAAATGAATAAATATACAAAAATAATTTTCTATTCTAAAGGCTTGTCAGTTTGTCAACTTTAAAATAGGAATGAGGCAGAATTAGACAATCTAACTGCCTTATAAATAAAATCTATATATATAAAAGAAAGTCGTGTTTGTTACAACACTTATAACTCGAGAACGGCTGGACCGATTGCCATGGTTTTTGATTTGTTGGATTTGTTTCCGTCCCGTATAGCAGAATAAGCAATAAAATATCGGATAAGTTATCGAATAACAATAAATTAATTAATTAATTTTACGAATGCAAAAACCATATGGTGCCATCTGTTGACAAAACTACGCATCATTTTACGTCGAATTCGTGTCAGTTCAAGAAATTCCGATCTTGAGGTGAATGAGGAGATGCATAACCATGCTTTGATCCTGATCAAGAGATGTAGGATATCAGAAAGTGCTTAACATGCAGTATCGCCATATTGACGCTAGAGAGAAGATGCCTAATGTATAAAACTGCCATTCTTCTTTCGCAATGGCAAGCAATAAAACATTTCTGTATTTGCAAAAGAGTTGTATTAATGTAATACTGAACATTAATGAAATCCTAAAATAAGTTTAATTAAAGTAACAACGATATTATAAGGTTGTAGGGCGGAACGAAGTTAGCCGGGTCAGCTAGTATTTATAATAAATTATTATCCGTTATACTTATAAATAAACCTTAGCTAATTTTTCAATGTTTTATACCTATCATTCGAGAATACATGTTTGCGCTAATCTTTGGTTCGTTTGCATAGAATATATTAAAACGTATGTGCTCCTAAGAACTAATATACTGTGGTTATAAAAAATTATGTTTAAATAATTTGAGTAATCAAGAAATAATTTTACAACCATAAAATGAATATAAATCACCTCGCGTTCCACGTTAAATAGGTCAAACCACATAATTGGAAATGTAATTATCGAAAGCATCTATTGTAAAATAATCTCTTTATTTTATTATTCATAATCATTGTATAATGCGGATTCATTAATACTTATATTACAAATATTGCGAGGAATTCACAACATAATATTAGTACCTAATGTAGAATATATTTCAACTTTCGGATACTTTAGTTAATTTCACACAATACACAAAAGTGATAGTGTTTATTAGGGATTAAATATTATATTTTTTGATCGAAATTATTGTATTGGCTTAGCACTGTAAGGTATGTACTTTTGTGAATAAATAAATAAACATTATCTCTGTTGGCATCTACTATATTATAATTCCTATACACTGGGTTTTTGGAATTAATACCCTTTTTATATGTTAATTCCGCTCTTGTTATCGTTAATACCATTAATTGTCAGTAAGAGAATAATGAGTATTTTAGTTTAAACGTTATATTTTGTATCACATACTCAAGATTCTAACAGGTTTCTCCAATATTTATTTTAAGTAAAATTTACTATCCAGATTCCTATTCAAGATTTCAAATTTAGGTTTATAATATAAAAAATATAAAATTGCGATAAACGGGGTTAATACATATACATAAAGTTTATTCTCAAATTACATCAAAGGCTGATGTAATTTGGGAATAAAGTGAATCCCTGACCTGTATATTGCTTACAGCCGAGTGATTGATCGGATCAGAGGATTGGTTTTGAATATACATTTTATAGGTATTGCCACTGCTGTATTGAAGTTTTCCTTACAAGGGAGGTAAAAAAGGCATAACAGTACATAAGCTTTATTAGTTTTTAAGGATAGGGGAAATATGGCTAAGGACTCATGTTAAGTGAAACCACCACTCATGGACACTCATAATGTCAAAAGGATCTCAAGTGTGTCACTCTATGAAGATGTACCTAATACAAAATTGTTTTATACAATTTATATGTTTGATTCGAAAAAAGATATTATCAAATACAAAAATTAGCATCATTTTTTATATTTATTTTCGTCTATAAACTTGTCAAATATCTGATACTCTTAATTGTATGCAATTTTTATTTCGGTCGTACGATTTGGGTTGGAATTATTGGCAGCTGTACTGAATCCAACCAGTCTTTTGTTCCGGGTCACTCTTCCGTGTTGCAGTTAACGTTTTGAAATTTTTTAAACGTCAAAAAAACAGCCTTCTATGGCGGAGTTAGTAAGCAATTATAGGCTCAAAGCTAGGTTATAAAATTGACAGCCTTTAACAACTTCGATATATTTTAGAACATACGATATGTTCCTACATAGACATTGCTAAAGGGCTCGCAAGTGCGTAGGTAGCCTTTTGAGAATTGGTACGCTTTTCTTGAAGGACCGAAATATTTACAAAGATGTAAGAATCAGATATAAATAACATTTTTATTCGAGTAAACATTAACACTATCCCTAAGTACGTACGTACCAAACATGCCATATTTGAATAAATATATGAATATATTTTATAAAAAAGAGCTTTTTTCTGTCAAGCACCAGCTGTATTTCGCATAAAACTCGGAAGCCCGCATTGCAACAGGGTCGCATTCACTATCTAGAGTAATTAATATTTATGAATCTAGGTGCATTACTTTTCACTCTCATTTGAAAGCTCTTTTAGTTGTGAATAATGCAAGTTTCTACTTACTTTAATTCTCATCTAAAATCCTCTCAAAAACTGATATACGTTCTGTGTTTATCTAACTACTAATTACTAAGTATCTTTCTTATATATTTGTTTCAATATATTATCTCTTTACTGAGACATCGTGAAATTTTGGGTCTATATTTATACAATATATTGTATGCACTTAAAGGAACAGCAAGACAAGCCATCTTTAGTTAAATATAAAGATTTGAATTCAAAATTATAAAATATATGTGCGTGGCCATTTCAATGTAAATGTAAATTTTCTACAGGTTTCTTTTAAACGTTAAATATAATTAATTTCATGTTGACTAGTGTATAAAATAAAATATGTAATAGTTCGCTAATAAGAATATTATCTGCATTTTGATTACATATGATTATATTTGGATAAAATAAATTACATGATTATAAAGTAAAATGTGTCTCTCAGTTCGACTCTGTAACTCGCATTCCTGAATCACAACGCTATCACGTTTCATACCTGCAGTGGTATTCATGCCTTGATGCTTTTCATGCCTGCACGTCGCTTATTTACATTCATGCCAACGTTGGCTATTTGCATTGTCATCTGCGTTTAGCCGCGCTTCGAGACTAACTCATATTGTTATCTGATGGTTTCTCTTGGCTTACCTAACCTTTTGATGTGTAGATATGCATATAATGAACTTAAAACGTTTATATTTTGTAATTTTATACATATGCCCTAATATATGTTAAACAACCCACTTTTATAACATTGAAATTAAAACGTATTCAATTACAATAATTAGATTTAACAGTGTTTATAGATTATTCTAAAATATTTTCTGAATTTGGTGATAGAGTTTGTGCTACCACGAGGTTGCTTCTATTTAGGTCTGAACTGATGTGTATTTACTTTATAGTGCGTATTTTGACTGACTGAGGCGAAAGAATATGATTGAATCTAAAATTAAGAAATCTAATTTTACAAAAAAAATATATTGCCTGAACATCTACTTTTTTAAGAATACTTGAGAACATAGTGTTCCTGTGAATAGATGCGTAAAAGGCTGACATTAGCTGTAGAACTAAGGGGGATTGACAAAGCCGCATACAAAATTGCACCCTTTCCCCTCATCCGGCACTGTAGTATGCTCAGGGGACAATAACCTCACCCTCCTTCGAGATAAAACCGATCCCACCCTTAAAACTTTAGTCGTTAAATAAGAATTGCCTATAAACGTTCACCACAGAATATGAATTGTAATCTGACACCTCATAGCTACGTCAAATTACCTCATAAAATGTTTTATTTAATAAATAAAAACAAAGCGGAAACGACTGATTATAATCATGTTTTATGGATGTAAAACATTATCCAGATTAAATGTAGTTAAATGTAATTTTCTGAAAAAATATAAGTACATTTTACGTTAGTACGTATTTAGTGTCGGTGTCTAATATATTATAGTAATATATATTTGTTATCATATCATAATAGCGACGCAACATAATATAGGTTTTCACGTCCATTTCCATATTCTATGTTCATTCCGCCCCGCGGATATTGAGAAAAATATAATTAATAATGACAGTAACAGCAACGTCTAGTATACCCCGTGCCCCCTTGTGCACTATTTCTTTGTCTCTATCTATATCTACGAAAAGAGTTTTGAGGTTAAATTCCTGTGGATAGACAGATAAAATGTAGTGAAGTTAAAGGTACTCTCAATAGAAAACAAACAATTGGTAACAATTGATGAATATCAATACAATAAATAAAAATTAGGAAAATTTTCGGCATACAATTCTTGTTACTCACTGGCATAGTACCCAACATCGTTGTTGACATTGATGTGGCCGGCGTCTTCGGCCGCCAACATATGCGTGTCCCACACTGACCGGTACTCTGGGTCATGGAGCACGTCATAAAGTGCATCCGGTTCCACGTCTTCGAAATCCGCAACCACCTGAAATAATTAATAAATCAAAAAGACCGACCTTTATTATGTTGTAGATAGGGTCTAACGTTGAAACGACATTTATATACGATATATCTAGAAGAGAGAAATAGCATATATACGATATCGATATATTTAGAAGGGGGGAATTGCTTACAAATTGCGGTAAAACCCTCTCCCCTATCGACCTGTGTTTAAACATAATTAAAACTTTCCCACTTCCTCACATGGCGTGACGTGAAAAGTTTTTAATTTTTTCACATGATTTATTTGTCTGTATATTCTTAGATAAAAAATTTAATTAGTTTTAAAATTATTGAGTTTTCGCATGTTGAGACTTCGAATGAAGCCTCGAAGGAATAGACTACTGTATTAATTAAAATATAAAAGGTTTTTCCCATACATATATGTACATATATTAGATTGCATGTTAATAGTGTACAGTTTTAAAAGAGAAAGTTTTCTTGCTTATTTTATTCTTGCCAAATCACCAGAGGTGGTTTGCTGATCGCGATGCTTATAATAATAATGTTCATTATTAATCTAGGAAAATAGTTGTTACTGAGAAATTACTACAACTGATGCCTATTGAGTTCTAATTTTTCTTAATAAAACAATATTTGGGTATATTCTTCGTAAAATAGCAGTAAAAAAGATCTGTACACGGTAATAAATAAAAGATATCTTCAAACCGATATTCCCCAATGAAACCGAAGAATATTTGATGAATACTACTGAATATTTTATAATTTCTCACATCCCTCAGGTATAAACGTTTTATTTTTTTAAGACTATATATATAAAATAAATATAAATTTGTACGAGCTTTATTTGTATACCGATCTAATGGTTGGCAGTAGGTACTTTCAACTGGAATACAGTATTTTTTTAAATTTATTTCTATATTCATAAATATTAAATATACATAGAGTATATTCGTGTATTAGCAGTTTAAAGATAATATATAAGGGAACTAAACCTCATTTCAAATTAAATTTCAATATTAAAAAGCAGAAAAGGAACAGAGTTGCAAGAAAAGTGTGTTTGTAAAATTATCACATAAAGCAGGAAACTCATTTCTGGACTATTTCCCTGGCGAGTAGGTGTGTTCATAAACAATGCTACGTCGCAACGTAGCGTCACGTCTACGAGTTCTTGTTTCAAAGCTTTCCAAGTTTGTCAGATGACATAATACAATTTATGGTTACAAGAACGTATTAAGTATATTTAACTGTATGATTATTTTCCAGTTTTATCCAGTTTTAGAGTAAAAGACTTAATACCGCTGATAAAGGAATTAAACCGTCTTGTGTTTATTTTACTTTTTCTCACTTTATTTGTTCTCTTCAAATGTTACTTAGCTCCATTTATTTGTAAAACTTTTATTGTAGAATAAAAATCATATATATAATTTTTATATACAATACGAATAGTAAATCACCTAATAATCCTTCAATCGTAAGTATAATAAAGTTTCATAATTTGTATCTGACCTAGTGTATGGACACAAAAGACATTTTAGTAGAAGGAAAAAATTGTTTGCAGGACATACCAGTTCCATTGGAGAGTAGACGCATACTGATCTACTACTAGATGGGTATCTAAATACCAAACAATCTTTATTGTTAACCCTAAATCAGTAGAAGCAGCACTTAAAGAAGAAAAATATTTGCCAATACTTAACACTCATTTATTTAGAGCTTGAAATTGTAGAAAATAATTAAGTAAAAAATTCTTCTAGTCGCAATTTGATACAACCAGATTACATCATTAATTCCAGAAAGTGTTCAGTTAAATGAACAAAAAGAATAGTGAATCGTGAGTTCATTGACGCGACACGAGCTTATAAAAGGCTGTATTTCTTGAGGCTTCTGGGTTTTTGGATTTTATCCAATATAACAGTGTATTATATGGATTTATAGCTATTCATTTATCTTGAACTAATTATATGACACAGTTAAAAATAATAGAATAACTTATTGTTGAGTATGATTTCATCTGTGGTAATTCAATTGAAAACGTCTAAACTAGAAACTTAGGTATGTTCTGTGGTAAACCAAGCATATTTGATACATACCGAAGCACAGTATGAAATTTAATTCTATACTACGAAGTAAAGCTTCATGTCGTATCATGTACGGTGCACTTTTTACTATTCACATCAAAAATAAAACTATAATTTTACTAACGGCAAACGCTACAATAGTCTGCCAAGTTATTGGGAAATCTTTTCTTGATTTCTACCGCAGAGAAAATGGTGACTCACTTAGGGCTACCAATGCAAAGGTAGAATAAATTTACACTTAGGACTTGATTAAGAGAACGAAAACTATTGTGTGCGTGCGTGCGTAATTATAATAAGATACCCAACATGCACATTTACCCAATAGTAATGCGAAAGTTAAAAAAAACCACTAGAACTTGAGACGAGGACGGTACATTATTTATTCTCACAAACCTTACGCTTTATTTGACTCCGTTTGTTTTGTTCACCTCATTTAATCGGAAGATCAAAATCACATGAAACTTTAATTATTGCTTAGTACAAAAGAAAATTACGACAGCTAAGAACTGCCTTGCGATTCTGTAACTCACTTTTCGAACTCTCACAGCGGTTTTCACAACGGCGGTCGCGCTCAAATTAGTCGTAAAGCAGTCATTTTACGATTTGGCATTCTGATAAACAATAAACTACAAGCTCCCTCCTTACCCTCCCGCCTTTAAAGAACGAGAGAAGAAACGGTATCACCAACTTCATACTTAATTTAGTAAACTTAACTTAACATTCTCACGAGCTTTCAGGTTGAAAAATAATATGATTTTTGAGATCGTAAATAAAAATAATGAGATGGAGATTCTACAAAAACCAAAAGTTTCGCCGTGTTAAAGAATGCACGCGGCGCAATTATACATAATTTATAAGATTTTTTGGGTAACCACTTCAGACATTGAATCACTTAGAATGTTCTTTAATAATTAATTTCCCTTATAACTTAGAAGTGGTAGCCCTACGATTGATGGCCGGGAAAAAGTGATTCAGCTCCTTTTAAAAGCAATCTTTGCCTCGGTCCCAACGGATGCGACCTCAAATAGTGGCTATTACATTATGGGATAAAGTTATAGACACAGCCTTCGATGACATTTTAAATAATTTGACAAGTACTATATATTTTTAAATTAGGGATTATTATCTAAGTTACACACCATATACTTTCAGTATTTATCCATGTAGTATTTAAATATTTCTTCAAAAGCTAGCCTAATAGAATTATTTAATCCAATGTCTAGTATTAAATGAACTATTTATAACAATAACCAGTTGTTATTGTTAAAAATCTCTAAGAAAACGGCGTTTATACTGGAACAGTTGCGGATGATATTTTTCAATGAATAGAGTTGAGGTCGTAAAAACACAGTTGTACGAAAAAATTAAAAATAATAATAATACAATACTCAAGAACATCTCCACATTACAAACAATAGCATCGACATAATCCAAACTACTGGAAACTTATAAACCAAGAGAAATATGTATGTATATATGCCTAGTAGAATAAATTTCATTTAATAACTCACGTTATTGAACCGTCTAAAGATTAAAAATATTTCAAGTATATATGAAATAGAAAAGGTTAAATAAAAGACTAATAATATATTGAATTAATTTAAAAAATGGCGCAAGTGTTATCTTGGCATGCTGGCTGGAAGCTGAAATATTGCACTCGTTGCGAAGCCGGTGTGAGCTGCTAATTTAGTATCTAAATGGACAAATTTAAATGTGGTGTAATGTACTTCGTTTAGTGTACAGTCTATAAATTTATAAGCTAAGTAAACTAAATTAATGACACGAAGGCAGACTTTATGGATGAACATTGTAAATTGTAATTTAAGATATATTGTTTCAAAATTTCAGATTCATTGACTGAGATTTGATTCTAATCTGAAGCAGCTTTTGACTGTTAATCTGGTCTTCAAACACACTTAGTGGTCTACTCGTCAATATAGTATTGAGTCAGGGACTAATTTTAATTATCCAATAAAGTCTAACCGACCATTTACCATTAAGTACCTTAAGTTATATAACCTATCATTAGTTAATTTACATATTCATTGCTGGTAACAGATTATTACAGGTGACAAAAAATACAAGAAATTACTATAGGCTTAGTGCCTATAGTAGTAATTTAATTTCAGATAATAGAACTATTGACAGTTCACTCAACGGACAATGAAAAAGGTCCGATAACCAAAGCATTTCGATAACTAAAATCGTACAGGGAATCATATGTGCCCTTTTCAGAAGTTTAGTTCTAGCTGTGGGCACATGAAGTTACGGCGGACGATGTCGCCTTCTGACGTACCCATCAGGCACATAGAAGCTAAGGTACTGAAGAACTGCCGAATCACTGGCCTTGCCATGTAACAATTTTATGAAGATTTATTTGCAAGAATATGGTACAAATATGTTATGGTCGATATATATGAATTTATAAAATAAAAATAACTTACCTTAAAATATAAAAACTAAAATATATTTATTATTAAAAGGAGTCCCTTTAGGCAAGGTTCAAAGATACTGGCAGCGTTCCCCTTTTGAATAGCTAGACTAATTCTTTGTCCGAGGTAGCTGCCAGCTCTTCGGTCTCCTGTGATGTCGGCTAACCTTTCTGATATTTCCTTAAAAAGCTTTACAGCGCTAGGAGCCCACGGACCAAGGGTCTCGACACCGAATAAGACATTTATTTTATGAAGTATATCACAAGCGCGAATTATCGGCGTACTCTAGATGTGTCACTTAGTTTTAAGAAACGATAAATAACTTAAGTTACAGTTTTGTTAGTCGAGCGTCGCAATCCCTAATTTTATGTTAGTTATGCTTTGTTCTGAACCATTAAAGATAGTTAACACTTGGCTTTGAACACAGTGTTTCATTTATTTTAACATCCGGCACCTAACTTAATTCGCGTAAAATATTTGTTTTCTCTTGTATCTTTATAGTAAAATTTTGCATTAATAAAGGTACCAAAAACGCCACCTTTGACAACACCACTGTAAGGACGGGACTAATCTCCAGTTCGAAGATACATTTAATACTCCCTGCTCTAATACAATGCATGAGAATTTATACTAATATAATCATCAATATAGATATAAGGCATAGGTACGCCACACCACAGTCTCTTTTTTTAATTATATTAGAATAATAAATTAAAGAGATATTACTTCTTTAACGGATGTAATACGATTTGATGTTTTGATTTCTTTACAGCAGGTCTTAACAAATTATGTAGTACATGTTTGAGGCATTTATACCATGTACAGTTTTAAACATAAACATTATTTTAATAAATATTATTTTGAGTTTTCAAGAAAGGTAAAACTGAAATATATTTTGTTTAGAATACAAAATGCAGATGCACGTTTAGCGAGAGCAATGAAAATTTAATGTTCATACATTTGCGTTAAAATCAAGTGCATTTTCCTAGAAACTCGTCAAATACAAACTTTATGAATATTCAACAGTTCGTATTTAATTACGCTTCGTCGGTAAGACAAGAATTGTACAGCAAAGTACGGCTGCTTCGAAATTATTTTCGCTATTGCATATAACATCATCAGTTATTATTAAAAAAACTTAATATTTAAAAGAAAAAGGTTTTAATTTACTAGGTGATGTACAAATTCCATTCCTATTTATGAGTCTTCTATTTTCAAATAAAAGTCACCATATTCATATACAAGTAAATTGATCAAAAAATACATATATTAGAACTTTTTGTGGAACCTTGTACTACAGTGTGTGTACTAACAGTGTTCATACTCATACTGTGTCATACACTTTACTATAACGTGTTTATTTATTATTATAGCATTAAAAAATATGTGTTTATTCATTAGACAACAATGCATTATAATGTGTAAGATTTGGGAACCCTTTTAAGTAAAGAAATACCTGTGTCAGGGTTCCCAGCTGTTCTATAACAAACTTAAAAGTAAAATTCCATAAAAATGTGTAATTTAATTAAATCTTTTTTAATATTTTTTTGCATGTTTATACTGTTTTCTAACTATGGCGCTTTATACCCAAAACAAGCCCTAACTACTAAGCTAATAAAAAAAAGTTTTTTCTCTTATTAATTATATATATAACTAATTTAGGCATGTAAGTTAACCCTCCGGAAATGTTGTCATAAAGTAGAATTATGAGGTCAAGTTCCCCCTTAATATTCAGTGGTTGATTTTATTTGTGATACGTGTGAAGATTGTGTTGGACTGTGTGTGTTAAGGACTATTTTCTGCCAAACGTATTTTTCATGATTAATATCTCCTATATTTTGGCGATGAAAAGTTCTGGAATGCCAATAACAATATTACTTTAATTAATATAACTAGATAGGCATATTACGTTTATATTGATAAAAAACTCAATATAATATCAGATACAGCATTTTATAAATTGCTCACGTCACGTTATTTTTATCATTGTTTCTGAATATTTCTTCATTAAATTTTAAGCAACTTCTTGACTGATTTTTGTACAACGCACTTAACGTTCACAAGAACAAAAACAAGAATTTAATGAATTCTCAAATAAATGATAGTTATAAAATACGTTTGCTTTGAAGGCAACATCGCAACAGCAAAGGAATTCTCTGCATAGTTTGATTTCGGAAGTTAGGACAAGAAACTCGTGGTCTGCATATAATATGAGATAATTCCACGAGATGTTGATATTTTGTTCGAAGTTTGATTTAAGCATAACTCTGGAATTGTACATGAACCAAACTTCTGGGACAGAAGTCTGAGTTAAGACAATTTTCTTAACTATATATTGTGTGAAATTTCATATTCCTTTTAGTTGAATGGTGTAAGTAATTGAGTACATCTTCGTATATAAAATAGGCATTTTTTATTTCGTTACATTACAGGAATAAAATGTAAATTCCTTCGGTAGCCAGAATTTTGATGGTGTGTTACTAATAATCCTTAATATAATACTAAATCCGAATATAGATTTTTTAATTCGATTCTTAGAACGTCAGATCTAAGTATATAAACAAGACAGCTACAGCGACGGTTGAACACTTTTAGATTCTGGAAAATGTTTTTCTTCATAATATTTAAATAAAATTTCACCTAGTAATTACATACATATTTGCTTCGAAAATTTATAGTGGGTGATTTAAAATTTAGTAAAAAGTTATTTACGTTTTTTACTCTTCTTTAGAAGAATATGTTTGTAGCCTTTCATATAGCCTTAATAGAACAATAATAATAAATACGCCTTATCAAAAAACAAGTTCAATTAGCTATTACGCTTAGAATCCTGCTCAAAGTGCCAATTATTACCTAAGAAATGGAATAAGCAATTACTCGGTCTGAGATGAATTTCTTAAGAGAGTATTAAACACTTGGTTAGTGTTTAAATTGCAACTTAAAAAAGAAAGTACTTTCTTCGACAACAGTATTGAGACTGTTCTTTGTAAATTTATAATATCGCTTTTTCTGAGCAAAGTAATGTAATTTTTAAATGATTATTTCATAAATTGGAGGAGTGCTTCGTAGCTGCAGCGTACACCTCTCAACCCAAGGGCCCTGACTTCGCATTACGGCTGTACACCAATATATTTTACTCTTTAGTTACGCACTTATTCTTACGGTGAAGGAAAACATCGTGAGGGAACCAGCATGCCTTAGAGCTAAAAATTGACGGCGTGTGTCAGCCATAAAAAGCTTCTTTCAGGTGATAGAGGCGCGGCCTATCTTTTATCGACGGTTTAGTTTCTGCTACACCTACATTATGTACACTCGTAGTAAGAGATAACTCAAAAACAAAAGTTTTCAATTGTCTACTTTTAACAAGAGTCATTACAAGTGGGTGAAGTCAGAGACGTGAGGAAACTTTCACATTTTGGCTCCGCTAAGTGTAGGCTCGTACCAAGCGTGTTTGCCCTGAATTAAAATTAGTTTTCTCTTATCACATGACACTCTCAACATACTTGGGTCATCGTTAGACACGTAATGCCTTAGCCTAATTTAGCAAGTTAAAATGAAATATTAAAGTTCAGAACTTTTATGACTAAATTCCAGATAAATCTCATGACATTTTTAATAGACGATACACTACGAAACTAAAATATTTTAGTCCTTAAACAGACGGAGTTTAGCATGGTTATTCTTTTAAATGGATTTGTTAAATTTTGTCAAGACATTCATAATCGAATTAACTACTATACTACTTGTATGATTAAGCAATATATTTTATATCTCACAATTTACGCTAATATATTACTTATATAAGATAGGGATATAATAAATAAGATTCATCGTAGTATTAACTCAATATACATATTGATTAAGCTAAAAGCTTTTCATCGTTATCATTTAAACACTTGTAACATTATTAAACAAACCTTGACGGTCCGAAGCGCGCCATGGGCGGCATCTTCAGCCCAAACTTTGACGCCGTCCCTCTCATACTCCAGATTCCAGCCGATGTCAGAAGCAAGGAGGTTCTTTAAGGTTTGGAAATCAGAGTCGTCTGCCACTCGCGCCTCACCACGCACCCAGCCAGTACCGCCCATTCGCGCGACATCACAGTACGCGGTCCAAATGACACACTGCTACCGGCCGCGCGGGACCCAGCGAGGCACGCATGCGCAGGGTAGCTTTTTTCGACCGCGTCCTAAAAGCGCGATTTGTTTGCATATTAACAGTGGGGTTTAAAACTGTTTAGCTTTTATGGAGTTTAATTCTATTTCATTATCTTGGACAGCCTTTATGATTTTTCCGAGATTCCAATTGCATACTTTTAATGTTTATATATAAACTTTAAGTAAAATTATAGATAGATAAGGTAATAATGTTAAAATAAAACTTTATGTGACCGACTAAAGAATATTATACTTATCGTTTTTCAGTTTCCGTAGCGCAGTCAAACGCAATGCGTAATGCGGAAATTGCCTTTGACTCCCAGAGGAAAATTGGTTAAGGAATTCGGACTCTACCTTCAAACATATTTCTTTTATTATAATAAGAAGACTTAATATTAAAAAGGACTCATAGACAGACACTTGTATGATTCTGTGCTTAACAGTACGAGATGTAAGAATATATTATATGATATTATATACAAGATTTTCCATCATATACCGTAAAATCAATAATTAAAAAATAACCACAACATTTTTTTTCAAATGTTAAATAGTAAGTAAATAATAACATAACTCCAGATCTCTGTTCTAGATAGATATCGCTTAGTTCTATTCTCTAACCACAGTTAATAGGAGACGGAATGGCATTGCAATGTCAGTTGTCTCACCGCTCGTCACCACCACATACCACAAATAGATACAATCGAAACGGAATTGATTTACTGTAGTTATTAATTCTGTGTATTTCTAAATTTTAACGCCTTCGATTATAATTTAGCAATATATTTGACAACAACAGTATTTAATCATCTTACATCTCTAGTTGTTCTCTTTACTTCTAAGTGAATTGTTTTAGTTATTGTAAAAACATCCTTGGTTTCGCACGTAAAACAATAATCAATTTCCCGCTTCATAATTACGTGCCACAGTCTACTTAATAAACATCTCTTTGTCCTAGGCGATACAGACAGTCCCTTGTGCATAGGCTGTTTCAGCGCTGATAAATCAGTCACCCACGTAGTCCTGGAATGCGTAGCTGTGGCTTCCCAACGAACAGAAATCGTCGGAACAGTGAGGTCCGGGCACTTCCCAACTGAAACATTTTAAAATTACGCAGCAGGAATTTCCGCACACGGATCCAATGGGCGTCTAAGTGTGGAATCTCAGTTCACACTACATGCATACAGTTCCAGCTTCTTCACAAATCTTGTATCAGTGGTTTCTTCCATTCGGAATGCCTGGAAAAGGCCGCCCTTTGCACTTTTCATTTTGTATTTTGTGCTCAGACAAAGAAAATGTTCCCTCTTTCTATATAAATTATAATATATGTTTATATTAACTTTGATAGGATATACCTATTAAAACCAGCAATAAATAATAATTGAAAACACATTTATCGTAGAAAATAATGATAGACCACACCTTTAGTGCTGACAAACCCAATTCTGACTTTCACGCCTCGTAATCCTCTTATACGCGTAGCAACTAGATCCGACCTCCCTCTCACTTCGTTAAGAATGTAATTAATCAATGGTATCCACTGTTTGTGTGGAGAAATTTAGTGCAAACGATATTTAAATCGTATCGGGTGGCCTTAATTGAGGACATTTGTTCTACGAGATTTTTTTTCTACTTAAGCTTCGTATGGTAACCATTTGTTTAGCAACAATGTTGAATCAACATCTTGCTGGCAACATAGCGTGTTGCAGAGTCGACACAAAGTTGAAACAAAGTTTTCAGCAACATTCTTGCCGCTCATCAACAATGTTGATCAACTGTTGCTAAACAAATGTGCTTCAGGCAATACGAGTACCTACACATTTATATCTATATCCTATATGCAGCTTGATGATATCTAGATATGAGGCATGCTTTTTCAGTTCTGATGTATTATTAGCCTTTAGTGCCTGACACTCGCCTTTGACTTTTTAACTGTAAGGCATGACTATTTCCTCATGATGTTTTCTTTCAACGTACAAGCGACTGTTATTTGCACATAGTAAAAAAGTCCTTGGATTTTTTCATCCTTGGTATACCAGAGATAAATGACGAAAGTAGCACAGTCAAGCCACTAGGCCAATACTGCTCTATAGAATCTACTTTTATAGAAAAGTTACATGAATTTCAATTATAAAGTAGTATTTGTCTGATCGTTTAAAATGTTCTATTACGAATTCCAGCACAGTATGTAGACTCGAATAACTATTGTTTCAGCCCCTATGACCAACCACGCAAAGCTCGAAGGATATTTGTTTTGTATCTTAATTAAAACTTCTTTTGTTACAGAATATATTTATTAACAGTCGAACGAAAATAATTATAGCAAATTAATAGTAATAACATCTTTAATATGCTGTTTGTTTGCTAAAACCAAAAGCAATCTAAGTAATTAAATGTCTTTGATTTTAACAGACGACTGTAACGGGACTTGAACGGGAGCTACTCGTGGTGACTGAATATTAGACTGTATTGAATTCGTGTATTATTATTATTATTTACTTAACACACTGGCAGCTTTTAATAAGCTGATGCGCGTGTATTATGGGATTTGGAGAAACTTATCCAGTCTATTTTTAAAGGTGTTCACGGTGGTGAGTGTATGCGGTGATGTTAGTTGTATCGATTATGTATTTGCCTGTTGTTCCCACGAGAATGTAAGTGTGCTCCTATTTCACTATGCCTCCTGCTGATAGAGGACAAATCTTTGTTTTTAATTTATTTTATTATTATTAATTAACTATTATTACTTAAGATGTCATGTGGAACATGTTGTAATGGTTGCAACTCCTTACAAACATTGTGTAAAACAAAAAGCTTGGCGATTAAAAAGAGTGGCGGAGAGTTTATTGCCAGTGCTTCTCTTCCGTTCTACGCCCTTGATTAGAGAACTGGCGGTATATCTAAAATTAGAAGCATTGCATATACATATATATATATTTTTTTTTTTTTTTTTGACGTTCATAAGTGTACATTGTGTTACCTATATGAATAAATGATTTTGACTTGTTATTAAAATCTTATTGGTGACGCACTCAGAGTTAACTCGACGATTTCAACGAACTCTTTACACTTATATACATAAGCTAAGTACACAAAGGTTAGGGCTATATTTTGTAGTTAGCAGTGGCCGATCTGCGGCAATGATGACTGGCAATGATCACGCCAGGCGTACCAAGCTGAAAAACCGTGGCGGGCGAATATTAACTTAGCACATCTTGCTGCTGGTCCTATGTCTTCCCTTCTGAGTTCTGAAACATTGTATATTTAAATACGAGTCATACAATTATATAACGAACATACAATGCGCAGAGGCGATGAGTTGGAGAAACTGATCGTGGTTGGCAACACGGAAGGCAAAAATCACGTGGCCGTTCACAAACCAGGTGGTAGGTCCACCTTGTGTCAAGTGAAAGACTCATTGTGCTCAAAACTATACACTGATATAAGAGAGGCGCTGAACAGAAACCGGTGGAAACAGATGGTCAGCTCCAGACGTTTCCATGCTGACTACTAGCTCACTCACTCACACTCAGTCGGTAGCTCATGTCTGAGAGACAGAGAAGAGAGAGAGTATATTTAAATACAGTTGATATTACAAATTTTTATTAGCTTAACGCCATGCCTTAGACGACGAAACGTCAACGGCGTATGTCATGCACAGAGCCTGATTATCAACTTGCCTATTAGAAACAAAACTGTTATCTGGAACCAAGAGCAAGGGTACGCCACTGATTTCTTTTCTAAATAAATTCAAGGTCTACTCACGATCACAGGTGACATGGCATTCTTTACTAGGCCAGTTACTTCTGTTGCACCAATAGCGATCATTTATCTGAAACAAGCCGTGGTCCCAGGAGCCATCTGCATTCATCATACCGATGGCATCATTTCTTCGACCGCTCTCTTTTTCGATTAAACAAACCCCTGAGAATATAAAAAATATTCATTCAAATAAAACAACATTACGAAGCCGCAAGCCGGTTTCTTTACGATGGTTCGAGCGAATTTTAAAAGCGCACATAGACAGAAAGTCTATTGGTGCACAGCCGGGCGATCGAACCAACGACCTCAAGGATGAGAGTGGCACGCTGAAGCCACTAAGGCCAACACTGTTCTTATATCAAATTTTTTATAGTTGCTAGTTGTATTGGCACTAAATTTTTATAGCAATAAAGCACAAATAAATGGATTATGGAATTAACATTAAGAAATCCTTAATGACAAAATTATATTATTTTACCATGATACATATATAATATATCTTATATTATCTTATCCTTTTTTCCACTATTATTAGATTACCTACAGATTAAATTACAGTATAAGAATTATTCAAGATTTATATAAAAAAAGGTTTTTTCGAATTACAAATTAAAACTAAAAAAGTTCATTCTTTATACCATAATACAATAAATACAAATTATCGCTGCGACTAACTGGACGTAAACTAAAACTTATTCAGCCATAGGACATCGTTTAGGTGAGGACTATAAGTCACCTCTGGAAGTCCAAAGCTCTTAAAACCCAAACGTAATGTAAAAAGTTAAAAACTTACAAAATATACTCACAATCCCGCATTTTGCTTTCAGGAAAACCATGGTGTCTCAATTGTCTCACTAATTCACATGTCGAAAATTCTCGAGCCGAAACCAAAATTAAGACAGAAAAAGTTGTAAAGAAAAATAATTTCATTTTGCAATAAAATACGCTTCTGTTGAGAAATAAAGTGTACAACTTTTGTGGATTCAACTGTCTTATATAGTCCAGATCCGGAAAAAATAAACCGTTATGACGTTGCGCATGAGGATATCTATATTCCGTACGTAACAGGGAGTAAAAATAAGCGTCATAATTTTGTTGCAAAGTCATAAACAAGACTTTGAAAATTTGTATGATTTTTAAACTTTATGTAAGATAAAAATAAAATTATCTTATATAATAGCACTCATTCAAAACTCATAACATAAATAAAAATAATATATTTCATTTAGTGGTTTTATAGTATTAGAACTTGAACCAGAAATATTGACCACTTTTCGTCTGATATACTTGGTTCGTTACGTGTGTCAATTGTCAAACTAAAGCTTTTTGTAAAATATATAGGTACATTTGTGAGTTGTATTTCATTATATTATCTAAATAATAATTTAAATATATGCAATTTAAAACCCAAATAAAATAAAAATTCATTAAATTTAAATATATATGTCGCAGCCGACTTGCTTAATGAGCCGTTCAATTAACAGCCTAGCCTTTTAACTAACTAGTGGCCTGAAAGATATTCAGCCGTAGTGTTTGTTATAAGATTTAATAAACTGCCTGGCTAATGCTTAGGACGTACGATAGTGACCATGTGACAGAATATGAAACATCTGACATAAAAAAATATTTCTTTAAAAATTAAATTGCTCGAGTCACAGCTAATTCACATTATTATTGTCACTACACTTTTCCATTGTACTTGTAATTTTTCATAAAACTTTGGAAAACACCATCAAAGATGAGGATTGACAGTTTTAGTGTTTTGTTGTTTCGACGCTAGCCTAGAAGAAGGTGGCAGAAAGTGGAGCTAAATTTAAATTAACAGTCAACTGTCTAGGCAAGTAATGAAACTTCATCAATTCTAGCCATTTGCCTAGCTGTTTTATCAACTAGCTTAATATCTTTCAGACCGCTATTTAAACGGCGTTATTTAGTTAAGAGGCTAGGCTATTGATTGAAAGGCTAATTAAGCTAGTTGGCTGCGACATATAGATCACATCGAAAGATAACTTATATTATTCTCAATATTTTATGTTAATTAATACAAAAACGACATTAATAATATCTTAAAGATTTTATTGTTTGTTTTGTCTACTGATTTGCTGCATGCGCTAATATTACAAAATGTTTTATATGATGACAATTGTATATAATTTAATCTGAATTATATTTTCAAAATGTTTCTTGTCTTATGTGCGTGCTAATTGATTTTTGTTTTAATATCTAAGTTTTTAAATATTTTATATACAAACTTATATTTGATAGGTGTATGATACGTATGTTTTTATATAAATTATATTAATAAAAATATAGTTGTCTAAATTAATCAGAAATAAAATTATTGTCATATTGAGAAGACGGAATAGGGTAATTAAGCTTGTATTAGATTTATTCAATATTTTCCTGTTATGATCAAAAATTCATGTGGAAAATGGCTGTTTAATTAATTTGGAAGGAAGACTTGAGCAAAAACTCAACAGAGAGCAGCCTTGCGATTCTGTAACCCGAAAAGTGAGTTACAGAATCGCAAGGCAGTAGTTTAGTATCCGACTCTTAATCCTAAGGTTAATCTAAAGGTAACATATTGAAGAAAGCATGTTTTAGAGCCAATAATCGATAGCAATTTTCAGATACAGAATGCTCACAAACTTGTTTATATAAGAAAATTATCAAAATAAAGATGCGAGGCCAAGATTTATAAGGTTGTAGCGACACTGGACTATTATTAAGTACTTCTTACAATTCAATTCTTCGGTTATAGGTCCACGAACACCGAAATATTTTCGTTCAAGATACACAGTTATTCACCTGCATGACTGTCAATTACCTAATTGACATCAATTTGTTGATTGGCAGTTTGATTTCTTTATCCTTCACCTTTCCAATAAAAGACAAAAATTCGCGAGGCGACACTGACTGACAAGGATTGATTTACAATAATTATTATATTACGAAACTCTTTCTGGCCTTGACGTATGTAATATATAGATAAACTCGGTCTAGTAGTTTTTAAAATTAGTAGTCTTTATATATGACAGCTGTAAGGTGTAACTAAAAATGGTTTAAGTAAACAAAACATAAGAAAGAAGTAAAAAGTCAAAAAATCTGATATAATTATTTTTTATTTATATAGAAAAAACTAACATATATGATTTCACAATATTGTTTAAGATCGTAGTCTTTTATAAATTATTGTGTAAAGCGTTTAACAAGGACTTATGTCAGGAAGAGAGCCTTGGCAGTGGTTCTTCCAACCATACCACGCGTTGAATCCATGGCGCTTGAAGATCTTTTTGGCGCAGGTTGCTGCTTTTGTGATGTCGTCCGTTGTCACCTCTGGAAAGGGATTTATAATTAATTTATTTAAAGTAACGCCCGTTAGATCGGAACATTAACCATTAAGGAAAGCAAAGTTATGTTGATGAAAACTACTCCTTATACAAAACACTGAGCAAATTCCGTGCCAATGCAGAAATAGCGCCTAAAGGAATTTTTATCAATATCTATCATTTAAGTTATTGACTAGCATAGCTTATTCTCGTAAATTTGCAGAACTTAAATTTCCTTTCCTTTAATGAGTCAAAGTCGTAAAAGCATAAGCAACTTTCAAAAGGTACAAAAAAATCCAATCCTACCAATACCGAACAAATCGATATATTATGTTTCGTGTCATAAATATGCCAAAAAAGCCAAATGATAGTTTTTGAGTCAAGGAAGAAGAGTAGATTACTGCGTTTTTAATTAACAACTGCATGTTACGGAGTTACTAAGAAATGAGACTTAGGTGATTGAAGATTTAGGTAGATGAAGTTTTTAATATTGGTCCTATCTCCCGACCTTAAGGATAATGGCAATATTGAAAGAGAACGAGTCTCGTCTCTCTCCGTCTTGCACGTTTTAGTGATCCTATATTAATAATATGATCAATTACATTTATCAGAGCAACATGGACTACCTTCTATACATATAGGTAGTGCCTGGGCTAGGTTCACTCCACAACATCCAACGCTCTTCGGGTGATTGATTGATGGGAATGAGGGTTTGAAGGACTGGAATATCTGGGTATCTGGGTAGTGAAATTTTTTTGTGTGGATGGCCCTCAAAATAGTCGGTAGAAATGGCATGAAAAGGCAATTATTATTGTTAAATGTAGGTAGTAATGCCACTTACGCGCACAGGTGACATTGCAGTCTTTTCCGGCAGTGTTCGTATTGCTGCACCAGTACTTGTCGTTGATCTGGAAGAGACCGTAGTCCCTGGAACCATTCTTGTTCACTCTTCCCACTTTGGCTGTGTTACGGCTACTCTCGTTTTCAACCAGACACACCCCTAAAACATTAATTAGATAAATTTATCTTTAACATAACATAGATATTAGATACCTACTTATTAAGTTTTATACAATAAAGAAAAAGAGATAAAATAATTTGTTACAGCATACTAATTTCACTGTTTTATTTTAAATAACTATTACTTACACTAAACTAAACAAGATGTTTTTATTAGTTATTATTGAAAAAGAGAGGTCTATCGTGAGAAGCTCGGAACAAAATAATAATCACGAAACAGATAACGATATCTGAGGCCAAGATTTATTGTCTGTTCGCAAATTATATTAAAACATAAGAAAAATTACTTACAATCCCTTAGTTTATTCTCAGGAAAGCCTTGATTCCTTAATTCGTGAACCAATTGACATCTTGTAAACGTAACGGCTTCTGCTCCGAACAGAGCAACAAGTGCAAAAATGAATACTGCTAACTTCATACTTGTGTTCTCTACTGTTGACCTAAGGCGTATGAAGAATAAGCAATGTATGGAGGTATATATACCAAGCTCTGGGATGTTAACGTAAAAGGGGATTCCTTGGGCTTATCGTACGTGTAATTAATGTCGATAGCGCTGACCAGACTATTATAAATAATGTATAATTTTTAGTAGGCCTTTTTCCACAAAATATAAAAGCGTACCAAGCGTTCAAGTATTACGTATCAAACGAATTTTGGGGGGGGGGGTCGTTTTATAAAACGTTACGATGCGGGGCGGGGAACTTTCCGGTACTTTACACATAATGTTAGCTTTAAGGTTTAAAGAGTCACTGGGTGGTCACGAAACGTTTTACTATCGAGTACAGCAAAACGTTACGGCACGTTACATGGGGGGGGGTCAATAATCTCTAATAATTGCGTGACGTAATACTTGAACGCTCGCCCATCGTAAAGTAAAATTGTTTTAAGCTTTTTGCATTTATATTCGGAATCAATAACAATGACATAAAATTAAGGCAAGAGTAGGAAGTCGATGGTCTATTGTTAAGACTTATTTTTTCTCAGAACCTACCAAACCAATTGAAAATTCTTTTTCTTTAAGGTGGATTTAATAAACCTTCATACAACATGGCCTATTCATTACACCCCAAGTAAATATGTATAATTAGCATAATTTAATTTTCCAATTCAAGTATTCAGCCCTCATAACTCATTATTCACAGGGAATTCCCAACATATTTATCAATAATGTAGATAACTTTGCGTTTTTATATTCTCGTTGACCTTATGAACTCTATATCACTAAACCAATTCTGCGTCCGTTTTACTGTTCTTTTAAGCGTCATCAGTCATCACCAACCCGTAACAATTAATGCACAGGACAAATCTTCAGATTTCTCACTTATTGAAGTATTTTGTTTACACAAAGGAAAATAATCTATTTGTTCAGTCTAGCCGAAACTAACAGCCAGTTATGGATAATATTGTTTCATTTACGGTAAACTGTATTGTTTTATAAAATCAAGCGTAATATAGAGAAACTGCATGACGTTAATATGTACACGTACCTACGTAAAACGTTATATATTATAATAGCGTTTATCTATTTCGTAGGTGCAGTATACATTTTAATTCCCATTTTAAGTAATATTTATTCATTGATTTTCGTTTATTCATGATGTTAGTATGATTATTTATTAGGAATTAATTAGGTAAGCAATGTTCACATGTACATAAAACTTTCTTAAAGGTAAGTTATATTTAACTTATCGATTCGCATATAACAATAATTTTGTAATTCATTGATAACGCTTAGGTCATTAAGCGATAAGATTTGCTTAACGAGGGGGCAATATTACTTAAGATAAAATGAAACAGGTATAAAAGTGAATATTACAAAACCTGAATTGAAAATTGTTTTTGCGTTGTACAAAGGTAAAAATAAACTAAGTTAATACTAAACCTGCTTTTGCTTTGAAAGAACGATTTCTTTACAACATAATGGAAGTGTAAATACTTTGTTTTAATTGTCCGTTGTATCTGTGAAGTCAGAACCCTCAATTATAACGTTAATAAGAGCGACCAATAGTAAACACTTACGCAAAATAAAATGTGGCTCAATAAAATAAATGTATTAAGATGAAATAATATATTAAATTATGGTTATATTCTAATGGGTTTACTTTATCAACCCTTGAATTTCATATTTTTATATGGGTACGGTACCACCTATAATGGGATAAAACAGAAACATTCAACCTTATACGTACTTAGTACACAAACGAGTATATTACGGAGTATACAAAAGGGGTTTCTTTTGTTAAAAAAACTTTGTTTATTAATACTAAAACCGGGTAATTACTAACTCTAACTAAAACTACATAAGGATATAATCTGAATGAAATAGGTTATTATTATACATACAAAAGCACACAATTCTTCTTCGTCCGTTTACCAACGGGCGGCAGTACATTACTTTCTTGAATTTAATCTCGAGTTTAATAAAAGCCAGACGCATCGTGTCAACGATGGATTAAATTAAAAATTATGATGTCACGTTTGTCCCACATACTAAATATAGCTGTTTTATAGACTTCCTAGATTTAAAGTATTTTATATTTCTAGCTAGTAGTTTCTGATAATAGCGCGGTCAACCATACAAACTCTTCAGCTATATTTTAACCAGCCCCCATTGCAATGCGGAAAAAGCTACGCTGTTACCGTGTCCTACCTCGTGCGATTGCTGGTGGGTTTTAGTGGGTACCTATGCACAATTGCACAGTCCCACATAACCCTCCACCACAAGGCAGTGGTGGCGCGGGGTGGTATGTGTAACGCATTTGCCTACAAAAAAGGCCCATTGCAAGACTACAAGGTATATTAATAAAAACTATAGAGTCATACGATCATTAGTAGGTACAGTGTAAACTCCATGTAAAGTCCGTCGATTTAACGACAAACCCCCTAAAGCGTCGAATCACTGAGCTTTGGTTGGTTTACCTTGGCTTCCACACAATCGTTCACTCTGCATAGTATTACACCCATCCTCAATAACGACAATTAAATAATAAAAAGTACTTTTTAAGTTACCGAAATTATTTAAAACTTCAGAGCTGTTAATGTTCTTTTGTCGCTTTATTATCCTAGCCCGTAATAATCTTGACTGTCTGCATCTCACATACCAATCTTTCTAAGAAATCCGATCTATCGTTTACAAATTGGGATCTCGCCTCAATATCGCAAAATGAATAAAATAAGTAAAAAAATACAACATAATTACTGGTGCAGCAAAAGACGTCAGACGAAAACAGACTATATGCAATAGCGTTTAAATATTTTTTTATGTAATTACTATCACTAAATAAACATTCGTCAAACAACGTCTGAAATAAACATTTTCTAATACAGATTTTTCTTCTTTCCATTTAACAACAGTTGAGTGTCGTTATATAGAGTTTACACTGTACTTGGTACCTAAGTTTATTTTCTGCTTCATTTTGTGCTAAAAAACTCAGGGAGGTCAAAAACAATCGTATATTAGTGTGTATACATGGTGAAGTCCACAAATTTTATCATTTCCTAGTATGATTCATCGTCTCAATTGAGAACGTGTAATGCATACAATATTCGCAATAACAATATTTACGTTTGCTATCTTATTAATACAGTTTTTTTACCACTATTCCTGTCTACAGAGGAACGTGTTTAATCTTGGTAGGAATGTCTCGGCAAATCAGAAAAATTTAACGGCATTACTTACATTAAACTCAAACTAACTTTATTCATATACAAGTACAAGTATCCAAGTACACTTATGAACGTCAACAAAAAAGATGTTAAATTGATTCTTAATTTACATTTACTACCAGTTCGCAAGTCGAGGGTGACAAGAAAAACTCCGCCACTCTTTTTAATCGCTAAGTTTTGAGTAATACAAATTGTTTGAACTGGAGCAAATCAATCCCAAGGATCATTTAAATATTTACGTTTAACGAGGGCTTTAAATTAAGTAATAATTCTCTAATTTCGCTTGGGAGTTTACCATAATACATGCAGCTTACCGTGATTTTTTTGCTAGGCTTGCGGGTGAATCATAGTCAAAACTTATTAACGGGCCCACACAACGTAGGTATAGTAATCTCGTCGCCGCTTACTGGCTTGCGTCACGAGGTACAAAGGTAGATGCAGTTGGTAATTGGGCCAACTAGGGCCGCAGTCGTTTGCGTTATAGGAACTATCGAAACATACATTGCTTTAGTTCTACCTAGTCCTTAGCAAGCAGTAACTTAGCATAGTATGCTATTATGTAAAACCCCAATAGTACTCTGAATTAAAATGTATATATTATCATTTATTTATTATACAAGGAAACTTAATAAGAAACTCGTGAATTTCATGTAAACTTAGATTTAATTTCAACTCCAAACGTCTTAAACGCTTCCATTAATTCTTCAGAAAGTGATGTGATCTGAAAAATTGAATGTTTAAATATAATTTGGGCATACACCTAACAAAATAATAATATAATTGCAAAAGATGACGTGAAAACAACAACAATTCAATGGGCTCTCATCATAATATCAAAAAAAACAATCTCCAGCCAACCACTGGAGATACTTAAAACTCAAAAATATTAATTAAATCTGATTGAAATATTTTAGCTTTTAAAATAATTTATTACGAGACATACTTGTCTTATTAACTGCTCTTTGATGTTAGCCGGTTCTTGCTGATATAAGGTTTCATTCTGTTTCTCGTTTGTCATATCCTCTTCTATCTTCTTAAACTGTGACATCTCTTTCTGTGCCTTCTCCTTCCATTCTTTTCTTCTCATATTGAGGTCATGCACTTCCCTATAATTAAGAAAATATATAACTGTAGAAGTTAACTATGAGATTAGTTAAGGTAAACAGGTGATTGTCTAGACTTTATTGAACTCGGGAAATAACAAGCAGTTGAATTGACCTCTCCATGAAAGCCATAATCTGTTGCCTCAAATCGTGATCGTTTTGCCTCTTGTTTCTCGCGTCGCGCCTTGCCACAGATATTTCAGAGAGCTGAGACATCAGCTCCGACAATTCCGTGTTCAACATCTTCAGTTCTCCTTCTTCGCCATCTGCATCACTCTTTTCAGATTCCCTGTAATGAAAATGTCATGCATAAATTATGTTTGTTGAACTGAGAGCCATCTCTAATTTATTTTAATTGTCAAAATACATTTAGTTTAAAAAGCAATTGTGTAAATATATACTTACCTCAAGCTTTCCACAATTACCATAATCTCATGCAAGCACTCGTTTGCACTTTCAAATATCTGTTTTATTGTTTGCAAATTCATCAGTCTATTTTCTTTTTGTGTGAGTGCTTCTGACTGTGTATTACACAATTTCTCAGCATCTGCCATTTCTTGAGCCATCTTTTTCTCTTGCTCCTTAATATCGTCGGCATCCAGTACTATTTGTGCTTTGAATTTTTTTATATCAACAACTAACGCATCTCTCTGAGATGTTAGTTGCTCAACAATTTTCTGCTCTTTCTGGTTTTTCTGTAAAATTGGCTGGAGTTCAATGCTCTCAGAGTTAAGAGCTGCCTTTTCTCTTCTTAATTCTTCTTCTAAAGCCACTATTTCTATTTCCATCTGCAAAAATTTTGTATATGCCTATTTAGTTTTTATAAAAAAAAATTTAGTTATATGTTTGAATTAGAAAATAACTGAAGTGAACTGAGAATACAAATGCATTGAACCTTTTGAATTTTCTGCTCGCTTTCTCCCTTCTGCATAGCATGATTGTTAAGACTCTGTATAACTTCATTTCTATAATCCTCCAAGCGTGAAATCTGAAAAGTATTATATTATAGGAATTATTACTATTTATTGAACATGATGTTATATGCATATTTAGTAGAATAAGATTTCGAAATGGAAATAACAGATACCTTTTCTTGATTCCCTAAAATTTCATCTTCATATGGCTGTAATGTATCCACCTGTTGCTCAATAAATAACATATAATTTAAAAGGTACATAAGTAATGCGTATGATGTTTTTGGTGTCGGTTGCAAAATAGATAATAGAGTGACATCAGTTTGCAATGTTTGAGGCTTGATTGTTATATAGTTAATTATCTTCGTTAAATTAATTATTGGTATTAGATCCCAATAATAACTAGTGTTTTCAGTTCTCTCTTCTTCAGGAGGTGGCTGGAAATAATAATTATTATTAGTCTGTATTAATATTGAAGAGTGTCTAATAATGAAATATTAATTATGTTATGAACTCCAACACAACTACAATGCTACAGATTTATAACTAAAATACATTTCCTAAAAATACAAAATAAAGTATGTACACTAAAAATCTATGTTAAGATATCAACATTTCAAAACTCTTACCTTTACCAGCACTTCTGAGTCAATATCTAATCTTTTTAACATTAATAAGAGGCAGTTAACAACAGATTGAGGTTGTTTCAAATCATTAGCAGTTATAGTATTTGCAGGAAACATAGTATTCCACATCTCAATAAACTTGTCATAGGTAAAAGCTGTAAAAGAGTATTTGAAACATACCTTCAATATAGCCTTAAAAAGAGTAACAAATTACATAATATACAAAGCATTCGTGAAACTTACGTTGATCCATGTTTTCGATATTTACAGCAACACGGTATCAAACACTAGTAATAGACAAAATAAAACAAATTTTGCAGTAAAATAACAAAATTATAAGTTTTTCTAACTTTATTTCTCTTTAATCCTAATGTAATTGTGTTTTTAATATAAACATAACACAAAAATACAAATCATCAACGACGTTTACTTAGACGAAATAAATTTTTGAAACTTTATAAGTTTTAACGTCTCAAACGAACTTTAAATTTTTAAAATGCATTATAGACTATAGTACATTACATAAAGTAAGTCACAGATAAAAATTTATTATGCACATTTTAATATATACACATACATATATAATATATGTATTTGATTTTTGCCTACATCATAAAAACATTTACAATTCAATTAAAACTCCTAAACAATGTAGCGTAATTAAATTAATAGAAGATAAAAGAGGTTAGCACACCTAATTTTCATTACCATAGTGTAAATTTAGTAACTTAAATTAGTGATCTGTAATATAAATGTTATGGGATGTTCTGTCTTATAATAAATCATAACCCATATTTAACTTTGTTCATTGGTTTATTCTTCACAAAACAGTCATTAATTTATATTCTTATAGAAAAACCCATGGAAAAAAATATACATATCTCACTCCTCTGAAGTCTGTCTTGAGTGACATTAGTTTTCTTCTTTTTATTAACCGCCGGTATTTGTGTTGCCACATACATCAAAATATGAAAGAAAGTACTACACAAACGCTACACCACCCCCCTACGGAGACAGAAAAACTAAGGCGAAAAATTGTAGTATATAACAATAAAATAAAAAAAAACTTAAAATATTTGACATTACAAAGAAAAACTTAATATTTACAAATCTAACCTAGTCTTAAATCTAACCGTTCTGCCTGACCTGGTAACAACAGGATTAGGGGCAGAAACGGGAGGAATATTTTCCACAGTAGGCGAGAGTAATGACGGCAACGCAGGACCAGCGGGTAAAAAGCTAGGTGTGCGAGCTGAAGGAAAAACAAACTGCTCGACGAACGCTGGTTTAACGCGATCCACACTTACAGTTACGTCCTTCCCCTTTAAATCAATGTTCAGGGTTTTACCATCAATGGCGTGCTTGATATCAGTTGTAAATTGCGAAATAAATGAAAGCTGGTTGAGCTGTGCGGGAGCCAATTTCTCTCGACGCTGTACAGCGTACAGCAATGGTTTGTGGTCTGTAAAAATGGTTGCATGTTGCACCTCGAGAATGTGACGGAAATGCTGTACACTTTCGTACACCGCCAGAAGTTCGCGATGGTAGGCAGGCCACTGCGACTGATTGGGAGTCAGTTTCTTGCTGAAAAATGACAGAGGGCACCATTGTCCATTGATCAACTGCTGTAAACAGGCGCCGATGTGCATGCTAGAAGCATCTGTAAAAAGACCCAAAGGTGCATCATTTACTGGATGTGTAAGTAGCGTGGCGTCTGATAAACTTTTCTTGCAGTCTTCGAAAACTCTCAACAGCTCGGGCGTCCATGGATACGGTTTGGAGCCTTTGCCATTGATCTCGACTAAAGCGTCTACTAACTGCGCTTGAAACTTGGCGGCATGAGGGATGAAACGGCGATAAAAATTAATCATACCGAGAAAACGCCTCACGCCTTGCACGGTGTCAGGAGGGGGGAAATCTAATAGCTTTTGAACGCGGTCCAGAGGAGGCCGCGTACCATTAGCGTTAATGAGATATCCGAGAAATACAACCTCGCTGGCACCAAGAATGCACTTAGATGGATTTATCACCACCCCGTAATCTTGTAGGCGCTTAAAAAGGACGCGCAGATGCTCTCTGTGGCTGCTCTCGTCCACTGAAAAAACAAGCACGTCATCGATATAAGGTAAGCAGAAATCGAGACCCCGCGTGACCTCGTCGATAAAACGCTGGAAGGTTTGGCCAGCATTGCGCAGCCCAAAGGTCATGAAAGGAAACTCGAAGAGGCCAAACGGGGTAACGATGGCGGTCTTCGCGATATCTTCTTCAAAAACGGGAATTTGATGGTACGCTTTCACTAAGTCAATAGTGCTGAAAATAGTAGCTCCAGCGAGGCTGCAGGCGAAATCATTGATATGACGAACGGGGTATCTATCTGGTATGGTCCTAGTGTTTAATGCGCGATAATCGCCACAAGGACGCCATGTGTTGTCTTTTTTGGGTGTCATGTGCAATGGTGACGACCAAGCGCTTTTAGAGGGTCTTGCTGTGCCGCATTGAACCATGTCTTCAAATTCTTTTTTGGCAGCAGTAAGTTTTTGAGGTGCCAGGCGACGGGGACGACACGACACGGGAGGACCATCAATAGTTTTAATATAATGCACGGTGCTGTGCTTGATGATTCTAGGTAGACCAGGTGGACGCGTGACATCAGGAAACTCAGTAAGTATGTGTGTTAAACTAGAGTTATTAGAAATAACGGTCTTGACACTGGATTGACTGGAGGATGCAATGGAAGTGGGGATAGATAACCCAGTGCTACCATCTAAGAGACATTTGCTTCGGCAGTCCGGTAATAAATTATAATGACTTAAAAAATCGGAGCCGATAATCGGTGTGTCAACATCCGCAATAACAAAATTCCAGTGGAAATCCCTGCGTAAACCTAGGTTAAGATGCAAAGATATGTTGCCATAGGTTTTAATAGAACTCCCATTCGCAGCGCTTAGATCAAAATCTGCAGAAGCACGACGGTTTTTTGCAAGACGCTTAGGAAAACAACAGAGATCCGAGCCAGTATCCACTAAATACTGGAGTTTCGAATGTTTATCTGTAACAAAAATACGGCGGCTTTGATGAGAACAATCAGTCGCCGCGTCTACTGACTGTGTTTCCTGTTTTCCGACGGCGAGGTGTCGGGTTGCCAGTTGCAGGGTTTGGTACATTTGGTTGCCCTGCTATTGAACCTTCTATGGTACCAACACATATCTGGATTTCTAGGTGAGGCACCGCGAGAACGCTGTCTAGATATTGATTTGCTGCGTGAGCGACCGCGAGGATGCGAGTTGGTAAGAGATGCAACTTGCTTGCTTAAATCTTCCACTGTCTTTACTAAAGAATCCAGTACCGATGGTGCAGGCGCTGGCATCGCACAGGAGTACACCTGGTGGCTGGGTCCTGATATCTCTGTGATCTTGTCTGCGAGGTCTGCTATTTTGTCCAGACTCAGTTCAGTTTGCGAAGCTAAAATAGCCTGAATATTTTGAGGAAGACGGCGCATCCAAAGCTGGCGCAAAATATTTTCATCTGTAAGGGTGTTACCCGCTAACGAACGCAGATGACGCAGAAACTGCGATGATCGCCTGTCTCCAAGCTCCTCTACACTAATAAGCTGGCGTACCCGCTGTTCCTCTGACATTGAAAGACGCCGTACTAACTCATCTTTTACCTTTTTATACCGTTGGCCTATGGTTGGGGGTCTGGTAATGATATCCTCAATCTCCCCAGCTAACTTTTCGTCTAATCTACTTATTACATAATTATATTTGGTATTATCACCAACAATACCCGCTATATCAAACTGAGCTTCTACCTGCCCAAACCATACTGCTGGTTTGTCAGGCCAGAAAGGTGGTAACTTGACAGCTACCTTGCACACCGCTTGCTCTTCAGACTTGAGTGTTGATTCTGATGTAGATCCAATATCAGTCAGTTTCTGCTGAAGAGCTGCATTCTCCAGTGTCAGCTGTTGTAATCGCTGTTCTAATTCCCTATCAGCCATTATACCACACGACCAAGCAAGATGAAATAATAAAAAATAAAAAAAAAATTGTAGCTGTGAGAGAGGTGCAGTGGCAGATCACACGGTTAGTATACAGGTAAGCTAAACAGTAAACATATAAGTTGTCATATCAAATAGATATAAATATAACAAATAACAATATATGCACAATAATATAGTTGAAGCGTTTTGTAAATGCGACAAATGACTCGTGAAAGAAAAAAAAACCATCCAGACGATCGCGCTGCTGGCGCACCTGGCCCTGGAGCGACACGATTGGGGGCCGCACCTCGTCGTTGCGCCCTCGTCGCTCGTGCTCAACTGGGAGTTCGAGTCCAAAAAATGGTCACGTCACGTCGGAAACTTCACATCACGTCGGAAACTTCACATCACGTCGGGGTCACCAATTATGGGATGTTCTGTCTTATAATAAATCATAACCCATATTTAACTTTGTTCATTGGTTTATTCTTCACAAAACAGTCATTAATTTATATTCTTATAGAAAAACCCATGGAAAAAAATATACATATCTCACTCCTCTGAAGTCTGTCTTGAGTGACATTAGTTTTCTTCTTTTTATTAACCGCCGGTATTTGTGTTGCCACATACATCAAAATATGAAAGAAAGTACTACACAAACGCTACACCGTCATAGTCAACTGGTTTACAAACGTCACCGAAGTTTGTGCTTCACTTTCAAAATCGGCTTTCGTGGCTACATTTAAAAATAAAAAAATAATATCAAATATAAGTTTTCTTTGTTATGCGGTAAAATTAAAATTTTCTATAATGAGAATTACTAACGTAAGACGTGGAAGAATTTATCGTGTGGGTAGCTTATGCGCAATTCTAGTAATGGTATTGTATGCTCTTCATAAATACGTTCAATCGAACGTTTCAAGTGACTCTGATGAGATATTGGATATAAATTCAGCTGCTGGGTATTATAAATCCCATAAGAATGTATACCCCACTTTAAAAACGGGTAAGCTGTATGTAAAAACATTAACAACACCATGTTCAAAAAAATAAGTACAGTTATATGGCCTAGACCGGCGTCTTACGTTTTGTCACCAATTCATAATACGAGCAATATTTCTATAATATTGGTTTTTCTATGATCAACAATGTATTTATTTTAGAATCTAATTGAAAGAATATCACAATAAATTTTAAGTATCAAAATTGCTCCTATAGTTATTAAATATGTTCAGAGCTAAATTCCTTTTTTTTTTTTCATTGTATAAATAATAATAGCTAGTATTTTTCTGAAGTGTTCAATAGTTATTATTTTTATAAAATCATCCAGAATGGACATCTGTTTTTTTCTGATTTATATTTAAACATTTTAGAGCTAGGAAATTTTGAGCCTAAACTAAAGAAGAATGTGAAAGGGCCTGGTGAGGGTGGGGAGCCCTATCACATGTCCCAGGACAGGGCAAACGACATTGCCGAGTCTGAGAGTGACTATGGGATGAATATTGCTGCATCAGATGATATAGCAATGAACCGGTATGATCTAAATTATTATTTGACTCGTACAATATGAGTAAATGACTTTCATTAAACAGAAATCTTGATCATCACTTATTGACATTGTTGTTTTAGAATTTACACTTTGGTTGTACTCATATGTTACCCTCTCTTGTGTACAATGAACAGTTTCAAAGTAGATTTTAATTTATATTTAGTTAAATCGTTTTATTTATATTTGTTTCATAGGACTGTACCTGATACAAGATTGGATGAGTGTAAATATTGGCATTATCCTGAAGAATTGCCATCAACCTCAGTCATTATAGTGTTCCATAATGAAGGCTTCTCTGTTCTTATGAGAACGGTTCACTCAGTAATAGACCGCTCTCCACCGAATATTCTTCATGAAATTGTATTGGTAAGTGACAATTAAAAAAGAAGTAAATTTTCTACAATTTCAAACTTTAATGTTTATTTTTCAAGTGTTTATTGTACCTAATTAAAATAATAAATTCATTTATATATTAACATCCTTATCTTGGTATATTTAAAGGTAAACCACCAGGAGGTTGCCTGCTTGCATAAAAGATAAAAGTCCAAAAATATTATAAACAATTGAAAACATGAAATATTAAACACTAATGTCTGTACTAATATTATGATAAAAATCTCAACAAATTCCTATTTACAGGTTGATGATTTCTCTGACAAAGACAATTTAAAACTGAACCTGGAGGTCTACATCAGACGTTGGAATGGTAAAGTGCGTTTGATTAGAAATTCCCAAAGGGAGGGGCTGATTAGAACTAGATCTAGAGGTGCACAGGAAGCCACAGGTGATGTCATCGTATTTCTGGATGCACATTGTGAAGTGAATGTCAACTGGCTACCACCATTACTAGCCCCTATATACAGAGACTATAGAATTATGACCGTACCCGTCATAGACGGTGTAGACCACAGGACCTTTGAATATAGACCTGTCTACCAACACGGCACAAATTACAGAGGAATATTTGAGTGGGGAATGTTGTATAAAGAAAATGAAGTACCAGACAGAGAAGCGAGTCTTCACAAACATAAGTCTGAACCGTATAAAAGTCCGACTCACGCTGGGGGTCTTTTCGCAATCAACAGAAGGTATTTCCTCGAAATCGGAGCATACGATCCGGGATTGCTGGTATGGGGAGGAGAGAATTTCGAATTGAGTTTCAAAATATGGCAGTGCGGGGGAAGCATCGAATGGGTACCGTGCTCGAGGGTGGGTCACGTGTATCGGGCGTTCATGCCTTACTCCTTCGGAAACTTGGCGAAGAACCGGAAAGGATCGCTAATCACAATAAACTACAAAAGAGTCATAGAAACCTGGTTTGATGAGGAACATAAAGAATACTTCTACACGAGAGAGCCCATGGCCAGGTTTTTAGATATGGGCGATATAACTGACCAAATCGCTTTAAGAGATAAGTTGAAATGCAAAAGCTTCAGCTGGTTTATGGAGAATGTGGCCTATGACGTGTACGACAAGTTCCCGAGGTTGCCGAAGAATACACATTGGGGAATGGTCAAAAACAAGGCGACGGGTGTTTGTTTGGATACTATGGGGAAAGCGGCTCCTGCTTATATAGGTAAGTAAATAACAACACACACTCGAACACACTTTATATACAGATCATGATCTAATTTGCTTATATTTATTCACCTATTCATTTTAAAACAATATATGGATTCAAAACATCAGTGGTCCCCTCATACTAACGGATTGGCGAAGAGACTCAGTTATGCAGCTTACGCGGTTAAAAAGATTCGCTCACTAACTGATGTCGATACAGCTAGACTTGTTTATTTTAGTTACTTTCACAGCTTAATGACTTATGGCTTATTATTATGGGGTCATTCTGTTGATGTCGAAACTATTTTCATCCTGCAGAAGAGGGCTATTGGTGCAATCTATAAATTAAACTGTAGGAAATCTCTGAGAGATAAATTCAAGGCAATTAATATAATTACTTATCTTTTCTACGCAATATATTTATAAAAATTTTATGTATGTATACAAGAATAGTGATAAGTTTACTAGAATATAACATACGCATAATGTTAATACTCGGAACAAACTCCGGCTGCAATTTCCCCGTACTAGACTTATTAAAGTCAGTAATTATTTATTGGGAAAAGGGATAAAGTTAAGAAATGTATTCAAGAAAAGCTGTGTAAAAAGGCTTACTATAAAGTTAACCATTATCTAGTTGATAAAAAAGCCTGGCACTAGTGCTAGACAGGCTACTTCTAATTAATTTGTGATATTTGTTTTAAAATAAGTGTTGTTAGACATAGTCATTTTGTGTGATGATTTGCTATTTTAAAAGAGTACCGAGAGTTTTTTACGCCGGCTTTTTCTCTCGGCCTACACCCTTCTGTCTTCTTTGCCGATGAGTAGTGATGTCTACCGATTCAAATTTGATGACGTGGAATAAGTGATGGCTGGGGGCCTACCATGAGCTCTTATTGCGAGCCTATTGACAACCTACAACTGAGAAGCATCGCTAATTCGTACCATGACATCGAAAAAACGAGACAGTTTATGTTCCCACGTGCCCCTAGCGGTTATCAGATTTCGTTCGTTCAATTTGTATGAAAATTCGTACCATGACCGCTCGGCTGAACCGAATTTTGACAGTTGCGCTTTCCAACTATGACAGAATAAGCGATTCTAAGAAAGTTACTTTTTGTTCAACTTTTTTGTATCGAAATGTCCAAATAATAGTTAAATCCTTTAAAATTCAATATGTATCTACTATTTCTATGTTTCGGATATTTTGGGGTATTTTGAGTTTAGAAAGTGTGATTATAAATACATAATTAAAATTTCGACGGAGATGATAAACAAGACGGCAATGCCCTTCTACCGACTTCGTAGATATGGAGTTTATAATTTGCTATAAATTTACGACTTTGATTCGTTGAAGTTTTCAGTGTACCTACAAATAATTGCACAAACTGTTCAATAATATTCAATTAATTATTTAGGCATGTCTAACAAAAACATAATTTCCTAATATTTTATAATTAATAAGCATGCCATATCAGTAGCAGATATTTATTATAATTAAATTTTTCCTCATTGCGTTCATGAACTGTATGATTATCCTCTGCTTTTTGTTGTTTAAAAAAACATAGGTATTTTTCAAATTTATAATGTGTAAATAATAAGCAATTTGAAAATATTATAATAACAGTATTTATTTAGTTAGGATGACTCCATCAAGATAGAAAAAGGTGTCTTCAGGCAATGTTCAATTGGATATAAACATATTATATTCATATATTTCATTCTCTCAATTCAGCGAGTTTGTCAGGTTTAAGCTGTAAAGAAGATATAATTATTTATATTATATGAATTAGTTAACGTATAAACTAAATTTGTACAATTTGAAGGAAATAATTTTTATTCTGATTTTCGAGTATTAAGTTGATTTGTGATATCTTTTGCAAAGAGTTTTATCAGGAATTAACTTCGATATAGGTATTTATTTTTAATCAACAAATTTGTGAACAATACTTACCCCATCATATTATTTTATAAGTTAAACAATTTGTAAAACTATGGTTATAAAACTGAAATTTTGTAAACACCAAAATATTGAAAGCTCCTATTTGAGGGAAACGTTTAAAAATAATAAGTGTCACTATCATAGCACCAGAAAACTTTACGTTTAAAATATTTCAAAAGAATAGTTTTATATTAAATAAATATATATATTAAGACATAATAGCTTATTGGAATTGATGAATTATTTAAAATAATTTAATATTTTATTTATTTTTATAGAAACATCTGTCAAAGAAAGTTTAACAGTTAAATTTCAAAACTTACATAGAAACCTCAAACAAAATTATCGTTCTTTCATTCGGTCTTGCGATGCTTATACGTTTCAGCTTCATGCAGTCATGGTACGGAAAAATTCTATTGACCACTGCATTGTTTGTTTTAAGAAAGTTCATGGTAGGCCCCCTGTATCTTATATTCCATAATAAACATATTTTATTTTAATAGCATCAGTGATATCTTTCACAGAAGTATTATTTTAATTAGCAATATAATATATAGTTGATAAATATAGACACAACTGTCGAAAGAAAATATTGATTCAACTGAGTTGGTTGACGTTATTCATTGGTTTTTGGTCACAGTTTATGCATACTAAATAATAAGTAGCTTCTACACAAATGAAAAAAAAATCGCATTCAGCTTAACAAAGTCAACATTAACATTATTCTTTCCCAAGAACACTTATTGTTGGAAAATTTTGGCCAATTTTTTTAGATTAAATCCGAATGATCCGCATAAAATAAGAAACAATATTATATCATATTTTTATGTTATACCTAGTATTTTTTATTATTTTGTGTACCTTACGTAGAATTAAATACATTGCGTGTTGCACTTGTGTCATGTTACCTCACATATTTATATTTAAAATAACACATTACAGAAAAAAATATGATCAGTAGTAGTAATAATTATTCGCATATTTTAGTTCAAACAAACATAAGTAACAGAAATATGTTGTGTTCCCGCTCCATCACCATAATAAGACAAAAGAAAAGATCGGTTCTCGCAACATTCGACCTCAATCGGGCTCGTCAGTAGTAGTGACCACTATTCAACTGTACCTTATGCAATTTGTTTCAGTGTATTTTATATTGCAGGTACATCCTCCTGCCACGGCGCCGGTAATAACCAATTATTCAGGTTAAACGAAGCCGGTCAATTAGGCGTGGGGGAGAGATGCGTGGAAGCCGACTCGGACAGTGTCAAACAGGCCATTTGCAGACTCGGCACTGTCGACGGGCCTTGGAGGTGATTCTCGTGTTAGAGATGTGATAAGTGAAAACTGTTCAATAATCCATACTTAAAACGCGATTTATGAATTCCAGATACAACGAAGAACATAAGCAAATAGTGCATCGCCTGCACGGCCACTGCCTCACCCTTCAGCCGCACTCGCGGACTCTGGGGCTGGCTCCTTGCGACGACAACAACACCTATCAACAATGGACCATCTCTCACAAGAAACCCAACTGGTGACGGCGGACGTGAGATTATGTCGGCTGTTGTAAATGCGAAAGTCGATTTCAGTGGTGATGTCCGTTCGCGATATACCCAGAACCACTGCACGGACTTTTATGCGGTTTTGGCGAGGATCCCGTGCGAAGCCGGGACGGGTCGCTAGTATAGAACTAATGATACGACTTAAAATTTTATAAATAGAAAACCTTTGCCATTTGATACATTACAATGTTGTGTCGATTAATTTTGTACTATCCAGTATGAAACGAGGAAATACTCTCGCATTTACAATATTAGTTTGGAATTTTATTAGATGTGTTGTTTGTTGAGAAGTGTCTTTGACACGATGTGTTCGTTATTTTACTTTTTATTGGTAAAAATAAGTAAGTATAGAAAAAATGCCTAAAAATAAAACCTCATGAAATTATGAGAAATAAATGACGTAATATTGCTATCTAGTTATAATTTATATCACCTTTCAAATTATTTCCACTTTCATTCTCTCAGAATTAATAGTAAAATATATATAATTTACTTTAGGCTATATATATATATAGTGAATTCCCTATTTATTCCGAGATAAGATGAATGATGACGATAAGGATTCCACCTAGATCCATTGATGTACTTAATCATTCCTGCCGTTTTGGCTTATAGTAGTATTACTTTAAATATTGGGGTAATTTACCTATAGGTTAATATTATTTAGTCAATATTTCGAAAATAAATATTTGTTACATAATATAGTCAGGGGCGGATCAACTTAAGGGCTTTTTGGGCTGCAGCCCAGGGCCCCATGGAAACATAGGGCCCCCAGTCCCACTGAAAACAATTATATTATAAATTTAAAAAAATCCAATCATAATCTTCTATCTTACGAGATCGCTATTGGGAATTACAAAGTACCCACACTGATATCCTTTTTTCTCATATGTGACCCAAATTAATTAAATATATATATTATTTCTATGTAAAATAATATTGCTATATGACTGAGCTTGTAAAATTGGCTCATCTTCAGAATATTTTCAGCAGAACTTGTTATATTGTACTGTCACACAAGAACCCAATCTCTATTCTATGACGGCTAAAGCTCACTACTACTATAAGATATGTTATATGCAGCCAGTGAGCCAGGCAATATTTTTTTAATATAAAATATGTGAATATTATTTATTTACATACCTAATACTTAACGAAAATACTCTTTCCAGCTTTTCAATGAAATTTGTCACAAATTGTACTTTTCTATGTACATAAATTCGTAAGACATTGCTCAATTGTATATTCAGAAAAATTAAGTTATATCTGTAAATTTTCCACATTAGTATATAAAATGTCATTTGAATAAAAACTTTCATATTTAAGTAATTTAATCCTTTTATTTCTGACCTCCAAACCTTGATGTTCTCACTTCAATGTAGTTTAGATAACATAAAAACATTAGATGTAGGCACTGTGATGTTGTTTGAATTTTATGTATTTTCTATTACAGTAGCAATAAACTCTTATACATTGTTAAAGGGACTTTAATTTGTGACCTCGAACACAACGCAATATATAAATAGTATTGGTATTCATTAGTAAACATTATTCATTGATACTTCAGTAATTAAAATAGCAAATAATATATAAAATCATTTTATTTGTCATTAGTTGATTTAATAAAGCTAACTAAGGTTAACAAGGCTGTTACAACAAATTTTCTACATCTACTTGTGAGAAACTACTAAATATGTAAGACTCAAGCACCTTGAAATAAAAATGCATTTATAAATGATAGTATTAATTTGTATCAAAGATTAAGCAAAAAGGGAGGCCATCAGCTGTTACTTTGTTAATTTAAATATTACGAGGGCAGCTCAGACCACCGTTCTGTCCAGTTAGAAATACGTTGGGTTGACTCTAATGTTGACCAATTTGGAGATGGTACATCCGGAGCCAGCCAGTTGAAGTCATCTAAAGTATTCCAATTATTACTGTTTTTATCCAAAGATGACATGTTGAAATGCTTTTCTAAATCGTCATAATTGAAGTTATATGGAGCCGTCCGTATTTGTGTACAATCTTCAATAATTCCTTTGCTCGTTACGTGTAAGTATATGTCACATTTAGTGGAAGTGTGCATACGAAGCTGTTGACAGGCAGTCACAATTGTACAATTATTGCATTTATCCACAAACACAGATGATGTCACTGGACCAGAAAGAATAATGCAGCTCTCCAAATTCGTTAAATGTAATGTTGCCATAACCCCACACAAAACTACTGTACAATTCTTTAAATTACGTAATGCCACATCTCTTTGATACAGCTCTTCATTCCCTATAGATAAAACTTCATTTTCCTTGGAATCATAACCAAATAATTTTTCATCCCATTTATTACTGTCAATTTTACCAGTTCCATCGTTTTCATCAAGGGAATCTTGTTTTCCTGTGTGAGATTTAGGCAATTTTTTTCTTGAAAATCCAAACTTCTTGCGGGGAACATATCTGTCTTCCAGTTCATAACATTTTGTTTGCAGGTTTTGGACAATACCAAGATATTTACGCAAATTGAATTCTTTAAGGAAAAATGACGAAGTGACAACAAATTTTTGCAATTCATTAACTTCTCTTTTAATATTATCGAAGTGGGCTGGTAGAATTGTTGTTTCCAAAGTGGGGACTTCAGAGAGTAAATGCTCGACAATTTCTGCACGAATTTTAAATGCTCCTGAAAAATATTCTTCATTTTCATTTGATGCGTCTACCTCTTCCTTTGCTTTGTGTGCTTTTTGTAGTTTTTCAATACGCTGTGCTTCCCTTCTACTGAGCCTTTCTAAAACAGCAGATTTTTCATTCATTTTCCTTTTTTTATTAATTCATCTACTTTCTTAGATATATCGGAGTCTTGCTTTAGGGCTTCTTGAAGTACTGATACAGTGTCCCGACTGACTTGTCTTGCAGTTGTGTGTTTTGAGTCTCTATCAAACTGAAATATTGGATATATATTGATTAACAAACCAACAATTTACTGACATAGTTAATGATTTTTAATGAAATTGTTCTAATCTACATATTAGAATTAAGCTTAAAGGGTAACTATTGATCAAACATGATGATAATGTGTATTTGTATTATGCTTATTTTTTAATTAATGATGATTTTAACAACCTTGACCACTGATTTTAATACTGTGTATATATTAAACACCCTAGTTACCACAAACAAAGAAACACCTAGAAAAACAAAATATAGCCCTGATGTTCATTAAAAATACCACAACAAATAAATTATAAAACAAAAAATTGCCTCTGATGTCATTAAAGTAAACAAAGAAATTTCAATAATTGTTTTAGTTCATTCCAAATAAACATAGACAACACAAATTATGTTAAAAAATATAAATAAATAACACAAAGTTAAAACAAAAAATCAGTGACCAAACAAAGATAATTAAAATTTAATGACCTGCTTAATTAAGTCATCATCAGGTTTGACAAATGTGAAGAGGCCATAACTGATTGTGCCAATGGAGAAAATCCAGAAGAGAGACCTAGCAGCTATATTCATCTCACCAGTTATAGTTTCCCTTCGTTTTCCCAAATTTTCTTGTCCTGTTCTCTAGTTTTTAACCCACCCACAGTTTCACCCACGGAATAGTAACCCTCTATTATCCAATTGTAATTTTTGTACATATACAAACGAAAATCTGGAAAGGAACGTGTAAATATCATTTTTTGACAATTTATTGAAATTTAAAAAAAACATATTGAGGGCTGACACAGATACGAATGTCGCCCTATCGACCCATTCTTCATGTCATGCCAATCGAAATTAAGTCATAAAACACATGATATAAACATAATCTTATTGTTCTTTAATCATAAATAGTTCAGAAAATCACCTCTTTCAGTGTTTAATTTGTACCAGAGCCCGTAAGTAACAGCTACACCGGCAACTTCAACCACAAATATACTAGCCGCAGCTACACCAAAAATACGTCTTAACTTTGATTTAGGTTTGTTTGGAAGCATAATATGATTAAACAAAACCGTACAATAATAATTTTTACTTATCAAAACCCATGGAAAATCACGAGAAAGAAAAGAATCAATCAAATCACAAAATTAAAATGTCGAACAATGTTTGAACTTTGATGACGTAAGGTTAACCAGTTAACCACAGACTAATACAATAAGTCTTAAATGTATGTTTATGCTATCATACAGATGACTAAAATTAATAATTATTATTATAATAATTTGTTAATATCTTTAAAACTGTTAAAATTCCCTGTTACACCTATAATAATCCAACGCCTAATACGCATAAAGTTTAATAATTTCGACATATTTTTGTTTGACGCAGCTTCTCTATACGTTATTACTATTACCTGAATGTATAAATATAAGTATTTTTTTAAATATAACTAATAAAGAGAGCTATTGTTTTAACGGAGATAAAAAAAAGTCCTAGTCAAGTTTTCCTCGCAATTCCAATAAAATGTATTAATCTATTTACCTAGTATATGATGCCCTAATGTACCCTACCTATTGTTATTTCAACCCAAAATCTAAAATTATACAAAGTAATGTTATACTTAATATGAGTTTTAATTATTATGATAATAGTATTCCCATTTTATGAAAGTTAATATTCACCAGTGTATGTACATAAGTACCAATATCTTACGTCATTGATTGAGTCTCTTTTGCTTTAGCATAATTCAATAAATATTTAAGAGTCACATCTTATACATTTGATTCGGCGTTGCCGCACTTGCAATTTGCATGTTTATAGTCACCATTCAAAATTGTACAACCTCGCCTACGCCTCAGGGCGTAAGTAGGATTTTCAAAGCGATATCTCGCGGCGGTTCTCTTAACATTTCGTGTTATTAGATAAATATTCCTGTTTTGATACAGCTTGTGGCATCCATGGTCAAAATTTGTTACCGTGAAAGTTACGACTTTTCCTTAGCAATGATTCGGCTATTTACTTTAATTGTCTTTGATGTTACGTTTTATGCCCTTGGTTTCTTGCTATATTAAACAGCAAGTCTCTCACCCAAAGTCTTAAATCAAACAATCTCTACTACCCCAACTTCAGGAGCAAAAGAATAAAAGGATCAAGATTAGTATAAAGTATGACAGACTAGTTACCAATATATAAAAATCCCTGTTTTCCTATGGCATCACGCGTGAACGGCTGGACCGATTTCGCTAATTCTTTTTTTGGTTGTGTTTGTTATTGTCAGGAAAAGGTTAACATAACATTGATGATGGACAGAATGCGTGCTGCAAATATCGTCAAGGAGGATGTAAGAAAAATTAATATCGTTTAAAACAAATGTTTCGATCGGAGTTATTATATTGATAAAATACGCAGAGGGACCAAACTTTTAAAATTTGTTTTAATTTTATATCGTAATACTGTACATTTGTGTGTTGGATAAAAGAATAGTTTCTATACTAATTTTTTAAAGATAAACTTTTATATTTTTCATTTGGAATAATTTTATTTTAAGCTCAAGAATCTTCCTCTTGGTTGCAAGCTTCTTCACAAGCTTGTAATTCACTGTCTTCATAATTTTCTTGACAGTATCTTGATACTTCTTTATCTGCATAAGACGGTCCCTGTGAAAAGCAGAAAACGATTAGGTCAGATTAGGCTATTGTTGCATATTGCTCAGGATTAATTTTATATTCTCTCTTATCACTTACATAGACTCGTTTTTATGCAAGAAGTTCATCTAAATTTCTGGGTAATTTTTAAACTAAAGGACAAAGAAGAATCTCTGACGGAATCTTACATTTTCTACATACTTTCCAACAGCAACGCCATCAACAAGGTGATAGCGGAACCTGCTCTGGAATCCTTGTAGTTTGTTGTCTATGCATTCCCCTTCACACGGCAACCAATCCTCCCATTCCGTCATCGGACATTCTGAAGACGAGTCGGGGTCCACGGAAATTGATACTTCGCTGCAAAATAAATTCACTCAATATGAAATGGGATCTATACGTATACGTATGAGCTGGGCTAAACGCCTTGCATTAAGCTAACCAGTGCGTAACCTGTATTAGTTTTTTAATGAATATATTTGGTTGGTGGTTGCCTGGAAAGCGACAAGCGTTGGCGGCGTCCATGCGTCGGGTTGTCTCTCTCCCTAAAATATGGCGAGGGGCCCGATGGCTGGCTATGCGTCATACTCGTGAATGGGTGATACTTGTGGTGACCGGTCGTACTTGAATTCATGTATGCGGTGATGTTAGTTATTTCGACTATGTATTGCCGTGTTGTTCCCACGAGAATGTAAGTGCGTGCTCCTATTTCACCATGCCTTCTGCTGATAGAGAACAAGTCTTTGTTTTAAATTTACTTTATTATTATTAATTATTTAAGATGTCATGTGGAACATGGTGTAATGGTTGCAGCTCCTTACAAACGTTGTGTAAAAAAATACATGGCGATTAAAAAGAGTGGCGGAGAGTTTATTGCCAGTTCTTCTCTTCCGTTCTACGCCCTTGATTTGAGAACTGGTACTAAATGTAAAGTTAGAAGCATTTCATATACATTTCTTTTTTGACGTTCACAAGTGTACTTTGTACCTATATGATTAAATGATTTTCGACTTTGACTTGATAAGGCTTGATAAGGCTACCAGTTGCCCTCCTTTTTAATAAATTATTTTAATTGTACTATATTTACACTTGCAACGAAGCGTTAATGGATTAATATTTTTCTTACACTGGAGGTGGCGTAGTAGGTTGATTATTGTTAATTTCTTTATATTCATGTTCTTCTGAAACAAGTAAAACTTAATATTTATGAAATGTTATAGAAATATACGAGATCTCATATAATAAAACAAGACAAATATCTACATATACGAATTGGGGTCTAATCCAGGACAATATGTACCTTGTATGTGCGGTTCAGAGGATTCTTCAGAGTCGCATAGTTTTGGGTAAGTTCTGGTAAGTTCGAAAATTAGTTTGGCGAAAGGTTTTATCTGTTCCTTCGGTATATCCTTGTTAATCGGCGCTGAAGATATCGGTTGTGGGGGCATAGTGTCATCGTTCGATGCCTTAAATAATTTGCCATAATTCTTATTTAAATAATAAATCGTTTACATGCACCGGTACATTCAGATTGCTGCATTATAAAAAAAAACACCGCACAATCAGCCATATAGAAATAGGCATAAATAATATTAAATGTCATATTAATTATCATGATGTCATAATAATAATAACAGTTAATTATAATTCTTGTTAAAACTTATAGTCTAAATACTGTCCAACGATATGAAGGCACCTTGCCTTTAAAAATGTAATCACCGTACCCTTGAAAGCATTACACGGCAGTTATCTATAACTTCTAGGAAGGTGATTAAATAGTTTGATAGCCATAGCGTAACAATTTTTTTAATACAACGGTGCATCCATGTTGATTCCCATGATACAGGCAAGTTTCTTTAAATGTTTTGAATAATTTTGAATGCTTTTTTAATGTCATAACTGCTTTTAGGTTATATAAACTTGGTTCTGTCAAAATACCGTAAAAAAATTATATTAAGTTATTTATTACTGCTACCTATTAATTTAATATTAAGTATATCATATCTTAATATGACCCAACAACAACTGGAATAGAATATAAAATGACAGGTGTAGGAAAATGAATACGTAGTAATATATTAAATTAATTTTACATCCGTTTTGCGTTTAATATTATATATACCATTAAAATCACAAAAATACCTACCTATATAACGCCTTAACTTCTTAAAAATCCTTTAATTGATAATTTTGTATAAGAAAAGCTACTAGGGCAAGACAATAGCGTTAAGATCCACTAGGTCACTAAAAATATGTTACCTCAAATGTAGTACCACTATCCGTTCCAGCATCCAAAGGGTAAAGATTTAAGGTCAAATTCGGTGCCCATTTACGTGTCACAGCATCACACAGTTCCATATTGGACACGCCGAGGAACCAATCTGGTGAAGGCAAGATGGCTGTCACCAGTGACACCCTATGGTGCTGTCGAGTTACTCTGAATGACGTTGTTGTCACCATGTTCGGTTTCGAACGACCTGAACCCTTTATTACTGTACGGACTGAAGAGCCCAACTGGAATAGAATATAACAAGTTTTCATGCTTTTATTTTAGCTCAAAGTACTTATAAAATTATTCATATAGGTACAAAACTAGTTTCATGACCCGGAGATTGGCGATGAACGGTGTCGCCGTGGGGTTTCTGTGCTGTGGAGGGATGGGTTCACTAGACTGAACTATAGCACTACACTGTATGTGTTATTTAGAAAAAATATACCTGTGATAATATTTCCATTTCCAGTTTTGTAGTGTTTCCTTGTTCCGCTAACATTTTCAGTCCCGCACTCGCTTCCGAGTGTATTTTGTATACATTAAAACTTTTACTATGCGAAGCACCGACTACATCACTGAATCGGGCCAATTCCTGTGTCTTTGGGAACATGCCTGGATGTGTATTATACGACCAAATACCGTCAAATGTTAGCTAAAAAAGGAAGTATTCTAAATATATAATATAGTATATATTCAGGTATACAAATTTGTCTTAATGACCAAGCGCACTTTTGAGTCACCCAAAATTGCACACAAAAACAAGTGTAGAAAAAACGCAGAGGTTTTACATTGCCTTTGTTCGTTTTAACGCTCATAATATATACGATTCCAATTTCATGGACGACAATGCTCGCCTGCGCCATTCTGGCGACGTGGAAGACGTGGACATCACAAAGTGGGATTGTCCAGCTCGAAGTCCTAACCTCAATCTAATTGAGCATGTCTGGGATGTTCTAAAGAGTCAAGAGTAAGGTATTCCTCAAAACATTATGAAAAACATATGCTTTCCATGCCCAGAAGGATTCAAGCTAAGATTTTGGCAAGAGGAGGGCACACTTGTCATTACATTTTTACATTTGTAACTTTGTTTAATGAAAAAATCTTGTCCCTATTGCCGACAACATTCCGTTATTTGACCGTCTACATGGGTTTTAAAGAATTCATCAAAAATAATTTTGAAAATGCCAGAATTCACTTCGTGTGTATTTATTTACACGATTATAAGCTAAGCTACGTCAGAGTTAAATTTCATTTTAAACTGAAATCTACCCTAGGACATAAATTCCTTAAGTGTCCGTTTTTTTTGCAAAATATACCTACAGCAATACTTTTTATTCTCAATGTGAAGAAGAAGGTTTTAAAAGTTTAAATTGGTGTTAATATTAAGTATTTTATGATATTAAAACCTAGTGAAACATACTTAAAATATGGCATGGTAGAGAAAATGTATATTCAATAATCTATTAACACCTCACCAAATATCTCGCATCTTCACAAGCCTGACAATTATCATTTTCAACAGGCTGCATGTCTTCCATGTTACGCCTATCCTCACACACTCTCTTTGACAAGGGACCGTCGGAATTATACCACACATCTTGTTTCACTGCCAATACTGCGTATATTGTAACGCATTTGTTGTCTTTCGCTGGTGCTATCCACACAGCCTATGAAATGTAATAAAGAAATATGTTTATTATTATTGTTCCCTCTTGATGTTATATGCAACTGTAGCCGTCATAGTCAATAGTCTCATATCGTACTTGGACATCCATTACATTGTAAAAAATTTTTATTATAACCAATGTAAGGACGTGTCCTTGTAGTTTGGATATATATATTGTAGCTAACTTCTTATATAAGCAGTGTTGGCCTAGTGGTTTTAGCGTGCGACTCTCATCCCTTAAATCGTAGAACCCCGGTTATGTGGGCTCGCTCTTACCGAGAAGAAAAACTTAGTGAGGAAACCGACATGCCTAAAGAGGGCCATAGACGGACCGCATGTTGCAGTCAAGACCGACTGCAATATGCGGTTTGCTCAGGAACTGCTCGAGCGGTCCGTGTATTGCGAATATGAATTTAGTATGGAAACTGCAGATCGCCGTGCGGCGGACCGCATGTTGCAGTCAAGACTGACGTCTATGGCCAGCTTAAAGGTGGCGACTGACTTTGATTATTCGCTCAATGTGAGCACGTTACAGTCGCCACTTTTAGATCTAAAAATTCATTGGCGTGTGTCAGGCACAAAAGGCTCATCACCTATTTGCCTTTTAGCAAAAACAAATGATCACGTTACATGAACAGATACAAACATCTGAAGTATTTTACTCTGCTTAGAAACAGCTGGATTCCTACATACCTCTATCGACTTTTTTGGTTTAATATCCGACTGTATAACCGAATTTTTACATGGACTAGGCACAGAGGGCGCATCTGGCGATACTTTAATCGCCCCGGGATCCAATAAAATAGGTTTTCTTGGGTTCTTTTCGTTGTATTTGGTATCTTCTCGAGCTGATATGGTAAAGGCTATGAAACTCGATACACCGTCGTTTGAGTAAAGACGAACTGAAATTTAAGACAATTATTCTCATTTAACAATAAAGATTTCAAAATAAACAACCCATAAGTCCAGGCAGTTAGTAAAAATACTTTTAAAAACTATTTGAGCAAATCGGTCTGGATACCCAAACCTTTAAATTTTCTCAATAGAACTTACCTTATATCTTGTTTTCTTTTTTTGTGTTACATATATGTAACTGTTAATAGTCAGTGCAAAGAGATTAATTGTAGGTATATTAACGTTTCTGTGTAGTTGTAACAGATTCTTTAACCCCGCTGATTAGACTTGACAGTTGATGACTTGGTTTTAACTTTAAGGCACTGATTATTTATTTTATTCGTTTATTCACTTAATATTACAAGACACTAATTTTGTGACTCCAAAACCACACACGCTATGGAGTCACTTTTTTATGTCCCACTTTATTTAAATTCCTTATTAATTACGAAAATATGTACTGTACAAACCTGTGTACTGATGCCTCGGTATGTACATATCATCATTTATGCCTATAATATCGATTTTAAATCGGTTGTCTGGGGGCAAAGGTTCGGTCTTAGTGCCTAAGGGACGTCGGTTGCAACCAATCTCACTTTCGTAACATTCGTAGCGATTGAGGGCGAAAATTAAAATTATTAAACCTGTAGAGAGTTAATAATTAACGTAGTACACTTAGAATTGTAATAAATAGTCTTCAAACTGGTTTGGGTATCGGTTAAAATCTTTAAGAAATTAACGGATTTGTAAAGGTTTTAAAGCGTTTGTCGTTTACAAAAATTGAACATATGCCACAACAATTATTATCAGACCTCCAAGTTATGCCCCATATACAAGAATCATACGACACGAAGACGTTTTTATCTTTGATAAACCTAATATTAAATTCAATGAAAATTCCTCACCAGTAATTCCAAACATTGTCGACATTTTATTTCAACCACGAGACCATGTTCCACAATTGTGATGCAACAACTGAATTCAGTTTAATTTGTTTTAATCGAGATGATTAAACACAATCGCGATTCTAATATAACTTCTGTATATTTGTTATGTTTGCTTGTTAACATTCATTTCAAAATTAATTTCTTTCATTCATTTAAGGATTTATATTTAGATGTCATTTTTCAAGAAATGGAAACACAATATATAACATTACACATTTATTACTAGTTCACAGTTTAAATAATATTATTAGTTTACTGCTGATATGCAGTCATTGTACCTACTCTTAAATGAAACATTTTATTAAAAATATCTATAATTAAATTAAATCGCAATTTCTTGTTTGTTTAACGCGCGACTTCATTCTGCTCTTCATCACAATCATCTTCACATTCCCGTCTTTCAAAATCCTCGTAGTGATTTTTGCAAAATCTTGGAACTTCTTTTCTCGTAGAAGGATCAACCTATGCGTGATATGAAAAAAACTCATAACAATTAACTAAACATATAATAATATAGGTATATTAATAGTTATACATGCAAGAAAGTAACGGTATATATATATTGGTAACGGTGGTTACGAGGAAATGCTGCCAGCGTTAAAGGTAGACTGCCACTGGGACCAAACTTTTTAAATTTGTTTTCATTTTCTCCTTATCCATATTGGTTGGTTATGATATATTAATTTATAATAATAATAATAATAATAATAATAATGCAGCAGATCTAGACCTAGTGGCTTCAGCGTAAGACTCTCATCTCTGAGGTCGTAGGTTCGATCCGCGGCTGTGCACCAATGGACTTTCTTTCTTCGCAAATGAACATTCGCTCGAACGGTGAAGGAAAACATCGTGAGGAAACCGACATGTCTTAGACCCAAAAAGTCGACGGCGTGTGTCATGCACATGAGGCTGATCACCTACTCGCTCGACAAATGATCATAAAACAGATTTAGAAATCTGAGGTCCAGACCTAAAAAGGTTGTAGCGTCACTGATTTATTTTATTTTTATAATTATAATTTATTTATTAAATGTGACAATCATAAGTCCATATGGTTATTATTTCGATAGTTACAATATTGTCCTAAATATTATATTAGTAGGTTAGCTTTAAAATATATGCACATTGCACACACATTTAAGACACAATTAAATTTTTAGTTAAAACTTTGGACGTACATTAGGATCATATTTCTCCACGGCAACTCCGTCGACCAAGTGAAACCTTTCCCTCCATTGAAAACCCGAGACCCTTCCGTTCTCGCATGGACCGTCACACGGAGTCCACTCTAACCACTGAGTCATGGGGCAATCCTCTGACGATTCCGGATCCGTAACCAGAGGGGGTTGGCTGAAACGTGTCCATAGATATCGTCTTGACTTCTACTGGGGTCAATTTTATGTTTTGTTACTCCATCTTTTATTTAGATAACATATGAAATGCTAACCCCTTTTATAAGCTTTATATATCTATGTAAGCCAATTAGGCGCAACATTATAAACAAAACGATATAAAATATTTTATCAATTGATATCGTTCGAGATGCAAATCTACAAATAAAACTTTAACAACCCAAAAAATCTTACTAAAATGCCGGACCAAAATAATGATTACGCTGAGGTGACAAATGAAAAGCACAAATGTGTAGTGGACACAGGGATTCTGTTGAATGTGTTTCATCTTAAATACCACGGTATCCATAGATAGAGGGAGTAATAAAACATAGATAGAAGTGTTAATGCCCTGTCCGTCAACGGGTGGGTGTGTATAAAGCAGCTCACCCTGTGCTATCTGTGTATCGGTACCTTGAGGGCTCCTCTGGCTCCGACAGACCTTCGGACTCTGTTGATGGTTGCTCCGTTGTCGAAGTTCCTTCCTCAGCTGTGTGTAATAATCGGCTCGATTATCGGGAAGATCTCGGAAATCTATTACTATTTACTCCTAATGAACTCGTTGAAGACACGAATTACGTCCTTACAAATTAAGCAACAAAATATTTAACAACTGCAGAGGGCTAGCGGTCTTATTAAGTGGCAGCTAGGTGAGGGGTACCGGGTTCGATTCCCGGTTCGAGGGCAAGTTTTAATTTAATTTAAAATTAGTTCTTGGCCTTTGGGAGGGTTGTGCGGGACCGGGCGAGTGCCTAAACCGTACATGGAGGACATGGTCGAATTTATAAGGCAAAAAGCACGAATTATAAAAATCTTATAGGTACTTGACGCTGGCTAATGCACAAACCGTGCCAGAGCCATAAAAAAAAATAAAAAAAAAACTGCAGAGGGAAATGTATAAAACAAGCAATTCGCGATACAGATAAACCTGTAATTAGAATATCTCTTACTTGTCGTGTCCGGCTCCGAGGGCTCTTCATTTGTGTTACTTGTGCAGTCCCTTTTGTATGTTTTAACTAATTTGATGCGTAACGTTCCAAAGGGATGCATTTCCTTCATATCCATTTCGTAGAAAGGGGAATGTTTGTCGTACGAGCTGGTCTCTACGCGGGAAATGGCCGCTTGGGGGAATGTTGGGAAATTCGCTGACTGAAAATATGAAGGGAAGACTTCCAAACATTGATGACAAAAATTGGGCACACGAGGCAAGGCATTTATGACGGATTTCATGTCTGCTGCTTAACTCGATTACCTGTGTTGGCCTAGGGGTTTCAGCTGTGACTCATGAGGTCGTAGGTTCGATTCCCGGCTGTGCACTAATGGACTTTATTTATAATTCTGCTGAACGTGTGTATGTCACTGAACTCTTCTTAAACGGCTGGACCGATGTGAATGTTTCTTTTGTATGCGTATCGGTGACGCCCTGGATGATTTAGTTTCACAAATCAGAAGATGGCGCTGCAGTCGGTACTATCATAGTTTGTTTAATATATCTAAGTACGAATCGCCTGAAATATCATGCAGGACAACGTCTGTCGGTTCCGCTAGTATTTCATAAATTCTCTTTACGAAAGTTATTTTAAAAAATAGTATTACTATATGGTAATTCGCCCTTCTCACTCCCTTTCAATCGGTCTCAATCGCTCTCTCCCTTTTCTTCGACAAAAATGCTGCACATCAAGTCAAAAGTCAAAAATCATTTATTCATGTAGGTAACACAATATACACTTATGAACGTCAAAAAAAGACGTTTGGTAAATCTTCGTGACGTTTCCGCAAAAATTTAGCCTCATGTGCTTTTTGCGCGAAAAGGAGTTTCACTTCAATAAATGAATATTTTTATAGAAGTGATATTTTGTACAAGCACATACCTCATAAGACACTCCATTATCCGTCCCAGCATCCCACGGGTAAAGATTTAGTTCCCTCTCAGTTAGCCAACTGTCACCCTGACATAACTCGAACCTACTGACCCCAAGAAACCAGTCCGGCGAGGGATGAATACCCACGGCGGCAGTAATCAGATGGTTCACTTTGTCCGTTCGGATAAATGAGTATGTTGGATAATTCATTTTAAGATATCCATGACCTTTGCCTTTTATTAATGTACGGACACCGCTGCCAATCTGAAAGGTTAAATTTTTGAAAAATTTTACGATAATTTTATTAGTTTTTCTACCGAACACAAAAAAAAATACAAAATTCAAAATCATTTATTCATTTAGGTAACACAATGTACCTACACTGTACCCACTGTACCTATAAGTGTAGTGTACACTTATAAACGTCAAAAAAGAAATACATATATATGAAATGCTTCTAAGTTTTTACTGCTAGTTCTCAAATCAAGGGCGTAGAACGGAATAGAAGAAGTGGCAATAGACTCTCCGCCACTCTTGTTCATAAATACAACATATCTAATCAGTTATAAGTGTTCAAAAACACGAATTTGTTATAATAAGTAATGTTTGGATGTTAGCTCTGATTCATTCCGTACTAATATAGTATAGTATCTCAAGACTAATAACGAATTAAACTGAGACAGGATCAAAAAAGAAAAAGAATCAGAAAAGGTATACACTCCTTAATAACCTATGGTAGATATGTATTCAGTATTTTGTACCTTCTCCCGTATTTCCTGTTCAAAACGTGTTGTATTGGCATACTCAGCGACGTCTTTAAACCCGTCAGTTGTCAAGGAACCTGGCGCCCAGAGGATCACGTCTGCCGCATGAGATGCTCCAACAAGGTCACTATATCTGGGTAACCAGTCATTTTCAGGGTATAGCCGAGGATGGGTATTCCTCGACCATATACCGGTGAATGTTATCTAGAGAAAGGCAAAACGTACATACACCAAATAAATACAAAACAACTATGTTTTTTTTCTTTCCTCTTTATTAATGGAATAGAAGTGACAATGACTCACTTCGTATTTAGCTTCATCACAAATTCCACAGTCATAGTTGACTTGTGGGGTAATATCATCTGGCTGTCGCATATCTTCACATAGGTAAAGGGACAAGGGTCCTCCATCTTCGTACCAGCTCTCCTTATTCTCTGCCACCATTGCTCGTAGTGTAACACAACCATTTCCTGACGCTGGAGCATGCCAGTACACCTGTTATAGGTGACGCCTTCAGATCAATGAGGTCTGGTCTTTCAAATAAACTACTTAGATTTTAATCGGTTCAGCTATCGAAGGACCGTCTCCATGATTAATTGTTTACGCAGTGCGTAGCTATAGCTAATAATGCATAGATATTAAGAAAGGTGCGTTTTTTCAATTTGACGCGAGAGTAATATGTGTTCAATATTTTTTCTTAGATTATACAGTAGTACAGGATACTTCAGGAATAGGAAATTCAGGATAAAGAAATTGATAAGTTGCTCGATTTAAATTAATCTATTAGCACTTTTTGCGTTAATTGCAAACATATGTGTCATACAGAATCGATAAAAATTCGAAAAATCAACGATTTTTCCAGTTTCAGTTATTGTAGACGTACAAACTAGGTATTATACCTCTGTTGAAGACTTCGGAGTACCAACAGCATGTTCGACTGAAAAATGACAGCGGTTACTGAACTTGGTAGTGAGATAATTCCGAGGAGTCACATCTCCTGGCGAAAGTGTGATCATTTTCCGAGGATTCTTTGGATCTTGACGCACTTCTCCCTCAGCTGATATCATGAAACCAGTGAATCTTGATTCTCCATCCGTTTCTGTTATTCGTACTGCAAAATGTTGCTTTTTAAATTGTTGTTATTAACATTGTGGAATTTCTATATGAAATCGAAATGCTATACAATGTCCACATTCCCGCGAAAATTTAAACAACAGAATCAATTTAGATGGTTCTAATTATATTTACAATTGTATAAAAGGCAAATTACTCTTGCACTCTTTCCACTTTATTTCGAGCGTAATCGCATGTAATCTTACAAAAAGGGAATAAATGACGATTCATTACGTGGCCAACACTGAAAATGTTTAGAACTGGCCAGTTAGAGAAACATTACTAATGAAAACTTTTTTCAATGTCAATTTTAGAACTCTTTGGTAACCTAATTTAGTATAATATTGCATTCATTTGTCATTTGTTTTTGTGAATTGGCGGCAAATCTTAAACTCTTGTTACAAGTGAAAATGAACCTAACACGAGAAAATTTTCGGTCAATGATTTTTTTTAATGAAGCCCCATCTCGTGCCACTATTTACAATTGGTTTAACGAGTTTAAGCGTGGACGTAGCAATCTCAATGATGATCCGCGTGAGGGACGTCCTTTAACAGGCAGGCGTCGAGATGATGAGTCATCCGCCATACAGTCCTGACCTGGCGCCTTGCGACTTTCGTTCATTTCCAAGAACTAAAGATAAAATTCGATAGGGCTTTACGAGCCCTGAAGATGCGGTGAAAGCGTACCAAAATGCCATAGAAGAGACCCCTAAAGCGGGCTATAGACGGACCGCATGTTGCAGCCGATACCGACTGCTCTAAGCGGTCGCCGCACGGCGATCTGCAGTTTCCATACTAAATTCATATTCGCAATACACGGGCCGCTCGAGCAGTTCCTGAGCAAACCGTCCGTCTATGGCCCGCTTACGGTAGAATGGGCCCACTGCTTTTCTCAGTGGTTCCATCGAATGCAACGATGTGTAGATAGGAACGGAGATTACTTCCAAAAACAATAAAAGTATTGGCAACTTTCTACATTAAGCCGTTTACTATTAAGTCTAATAGTATTAAGTCAAGTAAATTAAACTTTACTTTTATAATAATAAAGCCTTTTTTTCCATATCCTTCATTTCAAATGTTGTTAGTATTTACGTATACCTATATACCTAAATATTAGTAGTAAAATGTTAGTCTCCTGTGGATATGGACTTTAGGTATAATCCCGATTCAATTCTAAGAAATAATATACTTATATGTAGTTCGCTAAAAACCATTGCAATGTGCTTGACCTGTTTACTTAGCAAGCGCTCCAATTATTAATTAAGTAGTAGTAAACAAAACTTATTCATATATTTCAGGGAAAAAAATTGTTATACCTACCTGTGTACAATTGATTTGGAATATAGGTTTCGTCCGCTCCTTCAACTTCCAGTTTGAACCTTCCATCAGGAGCTGATGGTTGTGTCAGAGAACCATATGGTCGCCGATCACAGCGGAAAGTAAACACATACTGTGCAACATAGAATATAAAAAGACATTTCAGAAGAGACTGCATAATCACTGCATAGAAATTTTTAAAAATTGCGTAGGATTGATGTTGTCTTTATCCGGTTAACTATGCGAGTGGTAAGAAAACTGGAAGTAAACTATAATGTGAACTTCCATTACCTCTTTAGTACATGAGGATCAAGTTACTTTTAAGTGATTGATGCGCGTTAGACAATAATACGTTAGCCGTGACCCTATTTGTTAAAATGGACTTGTGAATTGGTCCAGAAGTGTAGAATTACAAAGCTTTTATCACATATTTAAAATCGTACGTGCAGGAATTTTTTATCCAAGTTAAATTTTGCAAAGCCTAGCCTTAATGGCTTAGCCTTCATGGTCAATAACATCTTCGAGTATAATTAAATTTTATTTTATCAAAATTTCGAACTAGAAACCTTACATAGTACCTACATAATTTGTATAGAATATACAGGACTTTACTTTATGATGCTTTTGCCTATCATCTGTGGTGTATATAACTGTATACATAGATATATATAGGACGTAAAGTTTAAAATATTTTAGATAGATCTAATCATTGTGTATAAACTGGCCGTAGATACGTACACAGTATTTAGGGGTGCTCAATAAAAAGTGTAAAATTATTATTTTATGACGTATGACGCAATAATGTTTTGTTTAAACGTTAAAGAATTATAAGTACACTTTGTATTTCTTTTTTCTTAAAATTCCCTTTTTATAAAATACATCTTCCTGGTCCTTTAAAAATCGTGTACCGTGGGCCGCGGCGACAACTTTGTCATCATCTTCAAATGTATGGTTCCTTTAACCGCGGAGATAGGCAGAAATCACTAGCAACAAGGTCCGGTGAATATAGAGCTGTCCCTTCAATTGGATGTCAGCTTTGCTACTCCGTCACTAGCGTATTTCCCCTCGTAATTTTGATCCTACTACCGATCCCTCACGTGCGGGGGTTGTTCCGACATGAAGCAAACAAGTGAGTTCTATTTTATTAAAACATGAGATGTGATTGCTATTTTGATTATTATTATGTCTAATTCTGGGCTATGCTTAACAGTTTTTTGTCTTTCCAAGGTATCGCATTACTGAAGATCACTCGTATATATTTGAATTCTTTCTTTATAAGAAGGCTTACCATAAAACTAGAATGTAAATTTTAAGCTTTTGAATTTTGATTTCGGCAATGTCTCGTAAACAATTTGACTTGTTAAGTGACAGTTGACAAATAGATAATAATGAGAATATCAAATGTCAAGATTTACATTGTAATTTGCTCAATTTAGGTTGTGCTACCTGGTCTGTGATGTGATTAATGTTTTCCTAGTGTTTTTGAATACAAAATTAAATTCTGTTTCCTGTTCTACGCTTTCGTGTCCAGGAAGTCTGTTGTCAAATGGTGAATAAATGTCGGTAAAGCCAATAAAAATGCCGTCTGCGACGAAAGATTCGACCATTCTGAAGATTGCAGTGGAAATGTTAAATGCACCTGATAAGGTGCCACAGTTGATAGAGTTTGATCAAAGTCAACCTCTCTCCAGCATAATTCAGCTCTTGTGTAAAGCTTGGGGCCTTCCAGATCCTACTAATTACGCTTTGCAGTTCTCGGAGAGTAATAATCAAAATTATATTACAGAAAAGAATCGAAATGAAATAAAAAACGGATCTGTACTTCGATTAGAACAGTCCCCCGCAAAGACGGTCCAGGACATATTAACAAAAATAAACACTGGTACAGACTCCGAACAAACGCAAGCTTTAACGAAGTTATCCACAGTTAGCAGTGACCTCACTTTTGCACTTGAATTTATTAATAAAAAAGGCCTATCTTTAATAATAAGCAACATAGAAACTGGGAAATTCAAAGGAACTGCATTGAAGTATGCTTTAGTTACTTTTGTTGAGCTCATGGATCATGGCATAATATCTTGGGACATTTTGGAAAATCAGTTTATAAACAAAGTTGTTAGTTTTGTCAGTAATCAGACTAATACACAGGATCCCAAGATAATTCAGTCCTGTCTCTCAATACTTGAAAACATTGTTCTTAATAGTTCTGGAAAAAACTCTCATGTTGAAAAAGAAATAACAATTCCTAGTTTGATTTCACATTTAGAAAATTCAGATAGAATAATTCAGCAAAATGCCATAGCTCTAATCAATGCAATTTTCTTGAAAGCTGACATGACCAAGCGCAAGACCATAGCAGCTACCCTATGTTCTAAGCAAGTTCGAAATAAAATATATGAAAACTTGATTACTGAAAATGTATCAAAGGAAACTTCTGTAACTGAGCTGGCTCATCAACTGTATGTCTTGCAGACTTTAACTTTGGGATTATTGGAACCAAGAATGTGTCAAAGGGCTGACTCACAGGAACAAGAGTCACAAGAAAAAATTAAAGAACTAAGGAAATATGCTTTTGAAAATGATGCTAACACAAACATTGAAGTAACCACTAGACGCCAGACAGGTAGTTTATCAAAGGATTTCAAGAAGTTAGGTTTTAAATGTGAAATAGATCCAATAAAAGATTTCAATGAAACCCCACCAGGAGTTTTATCTCTGGACTGTATGCTTTATTTTGCACGAAATTACAGAGAAGATTATACCAAAATAGTATTGAGGAACAGTTGTCGTCCTGATGAGCTTGAATGTCCTTTTGGAAAGACAAGTGTTGAATTGGTTAAACTATTGTGTGAAATATTGCTTATTGGTGAAGCTCCAAGTGAGCAAGGACAAACTTATCATCCTCTATTTTTTACACATGACCATCCTTTTGAAGAATTATTTTGTATTTGCATAGTTCTTTTGAACAAAACATGGAAAGAAATGAGAGCTACCACAGAGGACTTTGTTAAAGTATTGAGTGTTGTTCGTGAACAGATAACTAGAGCTTTAGCTGCAGCTCCAAAAAGTTTTGATAAGTTTAGGCAAAAGGTGAAAGAATTAACATATAATGAAATCACACACTTATGGCAGCAAGAACGCACAAACAGAGAGGTATGGGAGTCTCATGCCAAACCCATTGTGGAGTTGAAAGAAAAAATTACCCCTGAAATTATAGACTTAATTCAGCAACAAAGATTGGGTGTGTTAGTTGGAGGCACAAGATTTAAAAAATACCTAAAAATTAATAGAAAAGACAAGTTCTGGTTTGTTCGTTTGTCACCAAATCACAAAATACTTCACTATGGTGAGTGTGATGAAAAAAGTACACCCAGTTTAGAAGAATTGAGTACTAAGCTAGCTGTGGCAGATGTAAAGTGTGTTGTTGTCGGCAAAGAATGTCCTCATATGAAGGATTTGAAAGGTAAAATCAGTAGCCCTCATTTGGCATTCTCTTTAATATTAAAAGCTGCAGAGGTCCCCTCGTTAGACTTTGTAGCACCCGATGAGCAAATATTTGATTACTGGACTGATGGAATTAATGCATTACTAAAAGAAAAGATGACAAGCAAGTCTTTTGATAATGATCTTGAGACTTTACTATCTATGGATATCAAAGTTCGTCTACTTGACGCTGAAGGCATAGACATTCCCCAAAACCCACCACAAATACCACCAGAACCTGAAGATTATGATTTTTACTATGAAAATAATTAAAACAGTAATATTCAATGTAAATATTAATGTGTGAGCACAACTATATTATGTGCATTTATTTAATGCTGGACCAGTTATAATAAGTTCAATGATTATTTTTTAAATGACAAAATTTCAGTGATTTATTATATTGATTTTAAGATATTAATTATTAATCAACTACTGTTTAATTACCTATTTATTCAGTACCGTTATTGGTTATATTATTCATTGGTAATTTTGTAGTTTATTGAAATACATACATATTAAGCCAAAGATTATTACCATATTTAAGGAATAAAAGTCAAGAAAAAGAAACTTTTTATTAGCTACAACCTTTTGCAGGGAATGGGCATAACATATTTTCTACATGAAAAATCAAAACACATGAATTGGCATTCGTTTAATACTTATTGCATCTTTGACACTTCAAACTTAGTGTTAATAATTTCCTCATCCGAATCCAGTAAGGGCAGAGTACTTGTTGGAATGTTTTCTTCAACCCATCTCAGGTCTGAGTCGAGCGAAATTGTATTTGGTTCAGGATCCCGGTTGTCCGGCTCACTAATACTTGTCCCACGCATTTTCACACCATATGCGTCATTTACGAACTGTTCTTCTTCTTCTATTATATAAAAAAAACAATTTAAAGCCACGTTTCATCGTAATAAACTAACTACTTACTTTTTTAAAAGATAAATTGAAGAAATAATAATTTTTCCTTTCAAACTTCTTTAACGCTATAATTTTTAAGGGCTAAGCTAAATATTTAAATTGAGAGGAACCAAAACTTAATTTCGCGTTACACAAATGTGGGTAGTTGCAAGTCTCGACCTACCCTCATCATCCTCGGCATTGTCGAGTAGAGGCGTGAAGGCATATCTCTGATTATTATTTGTCGGTCTCCACAGAACCATAATAACGGTGAGTACACCTGCAAATAATATGTGCCAATAGGCCTCGTCCATCCATACTTCCTTCCACTCCTGAAAATATTTGCAATTTATAGATATTATAAAAGTAAAATCCTGAAACTATACTTTTATAATTGGTGCAATAAATGAATTCTTTTATAGAGTTAAGTTCATATAATATTACAACTATAACGTACGTGACATACTTAAAGAGTGGTTTGTGTTAGTAAATAAAATTTCTAGTAAACCCTAAAGTCCTAAGGAAAAATTAATTATTTCGGGTCGGTACAGAAGAAAGTATGAAATGACACTTACAGTGATACAAAACTGAATGCGATACGACTTGAGCGAGTACAGCATGAATATGACCGACGCGATGACTGCGAATATCAGGGTGTTGGTGAAGTGACGATACAGGGAGAGCTTTATATTGTTTCTGAAAAAAAAAGATAAATTGTCTTCAACAGTTATTATAGCAGTGATGAGACCTCTCATCGACGATCGACAGACCTCCTCAGCTGCAGCGTGCGCATGGTGTGCGCCAGAGAGACGAAGACCCACCAACAGATGGCGCTGTCCAAAAGCGAGAGAGGCGCCTCGGACAGCAGCAGGTCGCGGTTGGAGTCTTCGGCCTTGTGGTGCAACCGCAGCCAGGCCTCGATGGCGCCTAACAGGGCCCACAACGCCCCCGCTCCCACCACGCGCTGCAGGGCGGGCCCCAGCCGCGGCTTCACGATGCCGAAGCCCAGAGACACGATAATGACGAGCATCCGAGCCAACGCCCGCTTCGCCACCGACACCCACTCCGCGAACATGTACGCGTTGGGGCTGAACTGTCTGAAACCGTATAAAACCTCTACAATTTGTAAAAATTCCACTTCCGTGAGGAATGATTTCGCTCGTCGAAATGACAGACCCGGTGCTATTGATGGACGAGTAGACTCCGTAGTAAGTGGCGCTCTCGACCATCCCGAGTATCGCAACTCCGCCGATCCAGTATTGGATGCGCAAGAGATCTCTCCACTGAAGCCCGCAAACGGCCAGCCACCCGGCGCATAGAAGTGCGTATACGCCACACATTACGCCGAAAAACTGAAAATATCTATCGTAAAACAAAACAACAACAACACACAAAACTATACATGCCGTTTAGAAGTTGAGAAGAATTCAAATGAAAATGTAAGTATGAATTTACTCACTGGTAAAAGTGGCCAGATGGCAGCCGACAGATAGCCAGAGGGAGCCACCATTTCAATATGTATGGATGCTTTGAAATTGGTGTTGCTTCTCACAGACATAGTTAAAGCATATATGCCCTCCCGCTCCACCGTTAGTAGGGATGGTGTTAACTGCAAATTCAATCATTTTACTACATCCAAATCTATCCTTGACATTTATTAATTATACTTTTTTACACAGATCTAAATTTATAAATTTGATAGCCTACACATGTAGATTTTTGTTAATAAGATAATTTACTTTAATGTCATGTTAAATGAAGTGAAGCCCCATATTTGCCTAATATTTTTTTATGTTCTTGGACAATTTTTGTAAAACAAAGATTATTCTTAAGAATTCTATAATGTTTTAAACCAAAAATTTGTATTAAGTACGAAATAGCCTATTTTCGGTTCAGAATAAAACTTCTAAATAAATTACGGTAAATTCTCTTATGGTATAGCAAGTATTTGTTTTTAATGTTGATAAATACTTACAGACTTTGTATTCAATGTTTCTGATGCTTTGTCTTTTTCATTATAGAAAAATATAGGATTTTTACCATCGCATGTTACAGTTTGTACTACATTTATCATTTGGGTAGTACTGTGGTTGCTTTGAAAAAGTGGCCTTTCAACTGTATTCGAACAATCTACAATTCTCTGAAATAATTAATCAAATATAAGCTGATAATGCTTCTTAAACAGCAATTTTTTTATATTATATTACTTAATTGAATTAGCCCTTGTTAGTGGTTAGTTAGATTAGGGAAAGCACACCCTAATATCAAGGTAATATAATATATTCATCAAAAATAATTATAAAATATCTTAAAAACTTTATTTTATAAAATAAAAGATATAACTTGTTTAAAGGTTATAAAATACCTTAATTAAATTATTCTGAATAACCATACCTTTTCAAAAAAGTGGAAATAATCTGGTGAACATGGTGTCTGCCTCCATGCATATGCCACTGTTAAATTCACTGGTATCTCACAATGCACTAAAATAAAAATAATGTTAATACTGTATATTTGTGTACTGGAAATAAATAATATTCTTCATTACATATACAACTTTATTTAAAACAACTGCAAATGACGCATCAGCCTCAATAAATTATTATAAAAAGAATTTTGTAGGGTATGATACCAACAATTTATAACCACAAGTTCAAAAAAAATCTGCTTGTATTACTTACATACTATTATCAATTTGGAATCCTTAAACAAGGATTTGGCTAGTGTAAAATTGCAGGTTTCCTGAAATCAATTAGTTAAGATTATTTTTAAAATAGTCCTAGTAACAAATTCAACCAAAATTAAAAATCTTATCTAATATTAAAAGTTTACCGATAGTAACAGATATAAAGTAGAACTAAAAATGACTCATTTTAACATTTTGTAAGTAGGCAGCATAGTGAGTGTTGAAAATCGATAATTTTATCACGTTTATGGAACAAGCACAAACTGAAATAAAAAATCTCAAACAGAATCTACTCACCCCATCAAGTTGGAGGTCCCATTTCCCAACATCAGAAAAACTTAACACTAATCTAAAGGCTGCGACGACTAGTATAAATACAGTTCTAAATAAAATATTCATTGTCACCTTTAAGTATCTAAGTTATTTCTTACTAATCAAATATTGTCGGTACATATTTCTAATTAGTTTAAATAGAAAATATATTTAAAGAATGAAACTAAAAATAAAAATTGATAATAAGCCTGTACATTTTCTAATAAAATGCAATGCCGATTGCCGATTGACGTGATACAGTATTCAGTAATTAGTATTAGCTGACTCCACAGACTTGGAAGATTATGGCGATTGACTTCCATTTAAAAGTTGTCAATGTCTAAAAATCTGTTTGTGTGATTGACAGTTATTATTCTATAGTCCTTTTCATGAAAGAAGTCCCCCAGACGCGGCGCTGCAATCGCATGACGTAATGTTGCCATTTATGAGTAAAAAATTTACCTATTTTATTTACATTTAGCAGATGTAATTTATCAAATAATACTATTTTCTGCATACTTCGATGAAACAATATTTCTATGTAAAAAGTATATTTTTATTATAAGCTTATCAATAAAATACTTATTTGCACATTTAATTGAATTAAGGACACAGTTTGGAACACAAAAAGAAAAGGACAAGGAACACTTAACTTTTGGTTAAATCTCTCGATGTGGCACTTTAGCTGTACTACTGCTCGATTGATTATTTCTTGATTAATATTCTTGATTAATCTTCTATTTCTTCTTTGATCCCCTCATGGGCCACCATGTTCATTCTTTAGGGAATGACTGGGCCGGTAAATGAAACTCTTTAAGACTTCTTGTACAAACTTGTTTAATATGACCTTTCGCTAGTCAAGTACAAAGAGAAGTGATGGCGCACGTCGCCCCACCTTACAATTATTATAATGAAAAAATGCGCCTGATATAAACATTGCGCAATGTCGCAACAACTTATATTAGCGGTGTTCTACCTACTTACAGGGAACAGATGAGAAAATAGGGTAAAGAAAAGCATTACAATTTTTTATTCAGAGTTTTATTGAATAATTGTGATCAGGGGCCATAGGAACATCACTGTCTGAAGAGTGGATGGGAACAGAATCTGATTCTGTTTCAGTATCACCAGCCGTAGATATAAATGTTCTTTTATATTGATACTATTTCGGATGCGGGCGACTCTTCCCCGGGGTGACAATTTTCTTCGAAGTACTCGCCGCTGTTATACCTTCTTTTGTAATTCTTGTTACAGTTCTCTCTGACACACCTGCAATTAATTAAGTTTATAATGCTTATGTACTATGTAATATATGTTTTTATTTCAGTTTCATTCGTTATGTATTTGTTCAAATTTGTCGCAAAATGAATTTATATCATAAAAGTCCCATAAATACAGCAAAAAATTATTATGTGGCAACTCTAAAAAATACCTGTTATGGCGGCTACTCTGAACTCTCTTCTAAACATTGTTTAGTGGTATTAAAACTCCTTGATTCTTTTGTACCGCTTCACAGAACTCTATCACCTTCAATATCATTTCTCGAGCCGAATTTTATACAACTTTTGGCATTGTCAACAATCTTTAAAATGCACTAAGCTAGTTAAAAACGCACAAAAATCTACCACAACAAACGAACTTGATAACATCGACGAACGACAACATGGCCGACCTGTCAAATTTAGTTCCAAAAATCTCCGCTGGACTTCTTTCATGAAAAGGACTCTATATAGAATCTGGAGTGATCTAATTTTTTTTAAAGATTTTTTCGCCTGGTAACGAAGATTTTAAGCCCGGAGATCATCCCTGATGACTGCGATGACCATCCACGATTCTATGAAATGCCGAAACTGACTGGCTCATTGAGTAGATCCAAATGGCTACAGATTCTCCGCTCGGGTCCGTCCCAAGTACAAGATCCCGTCCGCCGAAATCGTAATACTCGGCGACTTTAACGCACACGGTGTGCGACAGGTCGGCTCTGATACAACCGATCACGTGGGTTTTTTATGAGTTTGTCTTCCCATAGGACCTAAGCAACGACGACGACACAAATGATTTCCGCAATTACGCGAATACCACATGTGGATGGGTCCACATGTGGTATTCGCGTGGACGATGGGCAAAGTCTGAGCACATTGCTAGAATTGGGGCGAGAGATTGGCCCGCCTCAGGGACTCGAACTTTCTGGTCTCTCGCAAAGCTGTCTAAAGTAATTTCCGTGAGCCCTCTGTTCCACCCTTGCACAGGGAGGAGGACTCGCTGTCCCATACGCAACGATTCGAAACGTTGCAAAAAAGCGGATACATTTTTTATCTCGACTAAGCGCTCGAATTTGGGGTTCTACGCTCCGCTGAACAGAATAGCTAGAATTTGCAATCGGCTGCAGGGCCCGAACAATATGCTTAATATTTTTTGGATCACCCATCCGATTACAGGAAGGTCATTCTGTTATCACTTTCTTAGGTTTTTTTCCTATGCTTTATAATTAATGCTCTTTTTTGTAATATTTATCGTCCAAAATCTTTAGGCGCATAAGGGTAACATTTTTAGGGATGAAACGCAATAATAATAATATTAGCGTCACGAAGGTGTGCAGCGTTTTTGTCGAAGAGAGAGTGAGTAAGTTGAGAGAGAGTGATAAAGGGCAAACTTAGCATGAATCAAATAGCCATGGAGCGAGAGTAGGAGCTTTAGTGTGAAATATTGAGAGAGAGAGAGTAAGGGAGATCTAGAAAAAATACACGGTGGTGGTGGTGTAAATTTATCTTAAATTTTTGCCTATACAATTAATTATTATTTTTTATACGTCTTTAGTTTAATTTAATATTTTTTATGTGAAGCGGATGGTGGAAATGTTAACTAGTGTTCGTTAATTTAGTGCGGTTCTTGTTATTTAAATTTACAACTGATAAAAGCGCGGTTTCTATATAATTTTCATTCTCTAAGTTTAAACTTTCAAGGGGTAATAACTGACGGACGACATTTGACAACGTCAGTTGTCAATCGTCAGATTTTAATTGCAACCTTGAGAGTGTGCTGCGTTTGGTGTCCAAATATTTTTGTTTTTATTTATTAAATTTTCTTTAAAAACATGCATAACATATAAAAATTATAACACAAAGAATTTATTATACAACAATATAAAATGACACAGTAAGTGACATCGGAAATTGTCATGTTTTCGGAGAACTACTTCCCATAGTCCGTGGTATTAGTCATGTCAGATTGCGCGCTGGTGACCAGTGTAAACGAGCACGATGCCAGTATGGATGTGGGGAACGATAAATCTCTCTTTGAGCCTACTGTTGAGATGATGGTAAATGATTTTGATGACGAAAGGACCTTAGACGAAGAAGAGGCCTTGGCTGCTGGTGAGCACCAGGACCCTAAAGCGGAACTTAACAATTTGCAAAAAGAAGGGGATATGCCCCTTGAAGAATTACTAGCACTGTACGGATACAATAGAAACATGGACAAACCTGTTCCAGAACAACCACCAGAAGCAGTTCCAGAAGAGACTGAAAAATCGGAGTCTGCTTTACAGCAGCTTTATACTGAAACAAATAATCCAGAAGCAACTCGTTGTTTGCGATCTGGTTCTAGGCCCCCATCTGAAGAGGAAGATGATTATGATTACAGTCCAGATGAAGATGATTGGAAAAAAACTATAATGGTTGGTAGTGACTACCAAGCTGGTATACCAGAAGGATTATGTAGCTATGATGATGCTTTACCATATGAAAATGAGGATAAATTATTATGGAACCCTAATATATTAGATGAAAAAGTTATTGAGGACTACATGAAAAAAATATGTTCGTTGAATTCAACTACTGGTATTGATGCTGTACCTCGTGGTAAGCAGTTACGTGATGATGAAGAAGCTTTATTTCTTCTCCAACAGTGTGGGCACAATGTAGATGAAGCTTTAAGGAGGCGACGCATATCCTCTCAGACCCCAGCTCATGCAAATGTTTGGTCAGAAGAAGAATGTCGAAACTTTGAAAGTGGTATTAAAATACATGGTAAGGATTTTCATTCAATAAGACAGCAAAAGGTAAAGACAAGATCCGTGGGAGAACTAGTACAATTTTATTATATCTGGAAGAAGACAGAAAGACATGACATCTTTGCAAATAAAACTAGGTTGGAAAAGAAAAAATACAATTTGCATCCAGGTCACACAGATTATATGGATAGGTTTTTGGAAGAACAAGAAGCAACAGGAAGTGTGGTTCGTCCCGTGTCACCCTCTATGATGGTATATGTGCCTTCTCCTGCTACACAACCGGATCCGTTAGCACTGGGAGAAAAAGAAGTGTTCTCTCAATTAGCGCATACATCACCTCCCCGAACCTTATCAACAGAGGAACCAGAAATGGAAAATGTTTCCTAATACACAATTGGTTGTCATTTTTTTGTAAAATGCTGATGCCTTCTACAAAAGAATGTACATACATTTAGGTATTTAATGTATAAGTTAAATAAAATGTTCTAGGGTTAAATTAATCTTGAATTAAGGTAAAGTTTTTTTTTAAATTATTTTATTGATATTGCTTTTAGGTCTATACTATTTGTTGATTATTAAAGCATATAAGATTTTGGTACCCTGGAAAATGCAATATCAGTAAAATAATCCTTTGATGTATTCTAAATATAGATAAGATGGTTGAAGAGTGAACAAAGTTCAATAAGCAATTTATACATTTTGGATTTACAGAATCTTTGTTTAACCGTAGCAGTTATTTTACCTCAATGTTTGTTTACATAAACATGTCAATTTTTATAATGTGCTTTACAACTACTGGTACTTAATGAACATTATTTTTTTTTAATAAATAATCATTATTCTGTTCCATTGTACTTTACCTCCACTGTATAGTTAGCTAAAACAGATGGGTTCAATTATGATGCTTCCAAGCCCATACCACTAAATCAACTTCATTACATTTCAATAAATATATACACTAGAATTGGTTACTTTTATCCTTATTTTTTACAGGAGATGTAAAAGTATTGACTGGCTTAAGATTAATATGTCAGAAAGCACTAATTGTACATTTCGCTAATTAGTAATATTTCCTCACCTACTATCAAACATTTATTGTTAACTAGAAATATGTATGATGAAAATATAGATATAACCTGCCTTAAATTTGTAACAATTTGTACATAGAAATACATTTTAAAACCAATCTAGGTAAGGAAAATCTTAATTAAAATATTAGGTCTACTAATAATAACGTGGTTAAATTACATAGTAAACTGTTAATTAAATTTTCTAAAATAAACTGCAATTGACTGCCACATTTGTTACAAGAAATGTCAAAACACTTCTTTAGTATTTACATTTATATTCTTAATATTATATTCTTCTATATTATTAATTCTATACTAAAAACATAAAATACAATAAGCTCCATCAAGTCAGGATAGGCTTATGAAGCAAAAATCATTATGTATCTGCTAAGGCAATCAATTGCAACAGTGCTAATATTATATATGTTATTGGTAAGGCTTTTTTTAATTTTTTTTAATTACAAAAAAAAATGAACACATACTTGCAAAAGGCATAATATTCATAAACAAGAGTCATATTGTGTCCCTACTCCCCAGACTAACCAAGGGTTTATTCATATAAGATTCATAATTAAATTGTTACATAATACACTTTATTTTATATGAGCTGCATAGTTTATATAATAAAATAAGCCTAATGGCTGTTAAATTTGTACATATTATACTGTCCCATGCTAAATATTTATACAAATTCCCATATTATTTAAAAAATGTATAGATTTATAAAACTAAAGCACTAGTCTTTAGTTTCCTAGTTCCATTTAGTTCTTATTTGTAAGGCCAAATTGTGAAAATTTTTATTCAGTAGATTTATAGCATGCCTTGACAGCATTAAGCTACGTAAGAAGCTATAAACATTATACAGTATACTATATACAGGGATTTCTTGTAAAACATTAATTTTAAACCCCATTATATTTAATAAAATTTACTGCTTTATTGTTGCATTAGAATCCTTTAAAGTAAATTTTATTTGGATTGTCATTTATTGAGACTAATTCTGGCGTTATTTAATTTTATATCATTTATCATCCAATCTAGAGATTCTCGTACACGATACATTAAATGAATTGAAAAATCGTACCCGTTTTTTTAGATAAACCCAATTACCTGCACATACTATTAATATATTAAAATATAAACGTTAAAGACCTTGTATCCAAAACGTGACGTGTTTAAATCTGTTAAAAACAGAATTAAACGTTAGTTGTAAACTTGCTTGGTAGAAGTAATTTCTATCTTCGATGGGATAGAAGATGTGTTCCCTACTGGGATTGTGTGAGTGATTTTCTTGTGTTAGTTTTTCATTGTTTTTTTAGCAAGTATGATGTAATTTGAATAATTAATAAACGAATAATTCGCACCTAAAACAAATTTCCAGCGAAGAAAAATATCGGCTACAATTACATGATTGACTCTGTTTAGTTTAGCAGTCCTCACTTCTCAGACTTCTCACCATTGTCCAATGCCAGTTGTCATTTGTCACTGTCCAGTGTCAACAATCAAGTGTTTTTTTTGTATTTTTCACTTTTCAACACAAAAGATTGAATTATTACTATTAGACAGTGTGTGTAAACTTTAACGTTTCAGATTTAATAATCATTATGCTGTTCATGTTTTAAATATGAATTCACTTGTATTTTAATTAAACTTTTGAAGTCACAAGTAACACGGTAATAGCAGTTAAAATCTATTTTGAGGTAGTAAATTTCTGTCTGCTTATTTTATTTAAAAACTAACTCCCCATCAGATCAATAAAAATATGATCGTAACAACAGACATGACTGCGAAAGAAATAATCAACGATTTTAAAGAGACCTATGCTAAAGTGAGGAAGTTACTTGACGATGATGCACCTCATGATCCAGCTAATGAACCATATTTGTCACATTATAAAGCAAAAGACATCTTAAATAAAATGCGAGAAGCTCTTATGATGACAAAAGGCTCTGAAACAAATTTGGATACTGTAAAAATTGATGCTATGCTTGGTGTTGTGCTTCTTAACATAGGCATTATCGATATGGAAACTGATGACGCACCAGCAAGTGAAAAAGTATTGACCGAAGCAGAAGCTCTTCTCCTACCACATTCATCAAAGCCAGAAGTAGTATCCACTTTAATTAACATTGAAAATCACCTTGGCTTATTGTGGTCAAATCGGGACGAGCCAGAAAAAGGCAAATCCTTTCTACTTAAAGCAAAAGATTTTTATGAATCTTTTAAATGTACAATGCAAATGCCTATATCTATAGAACATATAATACATGTTAGTGACAGCATAACAGGTGATATTATGTTACTGGAAAAACCTTATACTCTCACTCTTTATTACTTAGCTCAAGTTTACGGCTCTTTAAATGAGAATTTAAAATCTGCTATTTACTGCCATGTAACATTACGTAGGCAGTTGCAATATAATGATTATGATCCAATAGATTGGTCCTTAAACTCTGCTACTTTATCTCAGTTTTTTGCTGAGAGAAATGGTTTTATTCAATCACGACATCATCTTGCTGCTGCATCAACTATATTGGACCAGTATGAGGCTAGGCTACTTGCAGATGAAACCAATGATGAGGTATTGATGGCTAAAAAAGAACAGTTTAATCACAGATCAGCTGATGTGGCAAGATGTTGGGCAAAATATTGTATTATATTGATGTCTGCCTCAAAAAATAGACTAATGAGTGACCCTGACAATTTAGATGAGGCAATTACAGGTAAAAGAAAATCCTTCTTTTTTGTTGGGTTGTTTCTTTTAAAATCCCTTTTTTTAATGAAAACCTTTTTAACTTTTATTTTAAAAAACTACAAAATATTTCCCAAACTATCCACTTGAGAGACGGGCTAACTGGGGATGGAAATTAGCTAACCACACTTAAAAGACCAATTACACAGTAAATGTATGTTCACCCTAGAATTTATGACATGTTTTGTTTGATTGACCATGTCCACCAGCAACTCACAAAGTTAAACCGTTTCTTACAATGTATTTATATTGATCTTCCAGATTTATCGAATCTTCAATTAGAGGACAGTGAAAACATTTGTGGTGTAGATGTAAAGAACCTAATTTTTCCTGATCTGGATGTATCAAAACATGAAAACGAAATCGGCCATAAGTTTCTTCTCACTTACCAAGATGCCAGAGAAGTCTTTCTCAATTGTCAGACATGGCTAAATAAGGCAAAAGAGTATTACAGATCTGATACTCTAGCATCCGATTATATCCAATTGGTTCAAGATAACTCTGAAGCATATTCGTTCCTAGCATTTTTTGAAGAGGATGACGGAAGAAGGGCTAAAATGCAGAAGCGAAGAATAGATATCATAGAAGATTTGCTGAAAGAAATAAATCCTACATATTATCTACATTATTGTCAACAGCTGTGGCATGAACTTGGTGTAATATATTCTGAAATTTTGGACATTAAACTTGATTCAGTAAAAAAAAGTGAGGGTAAACCGACACCTCACCTTTTGAAAAAAATCAATATGCTTTGTGAAAAAAGCATTGAAAACTATGAAAGATTTATTGAATCTTTTAAAGATAAGAATGGAATTTTACCTTTGAGAATGGAAGAGGAATTTGTTAGACCGGTTGTTTGTGCATTTGCATATATTGGAAGAAATAGTATGAAACGCATTGCATTAGACAAACAGACCCAACTAAGTCATGTGAAAAAGAGCTACGAATCGTACCAAGCGGTTGTGGATATTTGTTCAAAAGATAAAAATTCTGCAAAAATGATGTCTACAGAATACAGTTTATGCCAAGAGATGGTTAAGATATTACCAATTAAAATTAAGAAGCTTGAAGCTGAAATAGTTGCACAATCATAATCTAACTTTGCTCCCTTTAGATTGCTGCACCGACAGTGTATTAGAAATCAGACATGTCTCCTGTTAAAAGGGCAGTAGTTTACATACACATAGTCATCTTATTTTAATTTTATGCTTGCTCTTGCATTTTAAATAATGATATACATTAAATTGAGTGAAATTATTAATTTTTCTTATTACATTATTAGATGAGGTTTTTGAACAATCTTTATACAATTAATCTACACATAAAATAGCATTGTTTGTGGCTAAAACGTAGCTTATGAATATTATTGTACGAAATTGTAGAAAATCATTGTGTTTCAAACATAAGCAGGCTGTTGCGAAGTCATTATAAAATTTGTTTTGTGCTTTTAGCTATATAGCTTCTATATTATAATATGTAATAAAGAATTAAAATTGTTGCTAAAGGCAGTTTTTATTCACTAACCAGATCTTAAACAAAACATACATTTTCGTTTGATTCGCAAATTACCTATGCCTGTATTAAACACTTTGCACATATTAAAATGTGTGACAAGGTTAATTTCGGCAAAAAAGGGTATGAATTATATTAATTCTTGGCATTACGAAACACATACATAATATGGTAATTTTATTAGTTTTTAAATGATTAAGACAGGCCATAATAAGAATTTATGGGATACTAAACTATAATTTGTGGTTCTCTTTATGGTAAATTATTATCTTTGATAATATTAGTTGGTTCAGTAAACGAAAGACAATTTATATTTCTAAAATACTAACATCTGTGTTAATTTATTTTCTCTTTTGATTTACGTCTTACAATGATAAATAAATATTTAAAAATATAGAAAGATGTAACAATGAGAGTTATAACAAACATTATTACAAAGGCAGCGACATCTAGGAGCGCATACTGGTAGAATGGGAGATATTTCGCTTGTGAATAAAGTGGTGACTGGTTGCCCCATCTTATTACCCTCTCGGTCCAGTACACAGCTGTGTCTAATGGGGGTCTCTCTCTATCGTGCCACATTGAAGATACAAGACGAGCTCTCTCTCGCATACTAAAATAAAAAATAAACATTATAAATACTTTTACTGCATACTGCTAATAGGTAGAAAGATAAAGAACTAGCTTCTCAATCTCTGCCGTTCCTTATGTTTTTTAGCAGGTAAGTTGATTACACAATAAAACTAAACACGGATTCTCTTCATTATCTTCGTGATTTTTATAAAACTACTTTGGATAATTTTTAGAAGCATTGCTACTATGCACGCGAATATATGTATAGAGACCAAACATGTTTAAAAGCTACGATATAATATTTTATTACAAATTTATGAAGGATCATCGTTGCGATATAGAAGATGCAGGAAATAATTTAAGGTATTGTTGGTACAAATACCACAGGAAGTTTCTCATTTACTGCTTATTATGGTCCGAATATCTAAAAATAAACCACGGAAGGAAACAAAAACCCAGTTCAACCTCTCTGAACTTTAAAACTAATTGACCCTGAATAACTCGAATATATAAAATAAAACGTAATCTAGGTCAAGCTTTTTAAATCTATAATATCAGATAAGACTAGTAAATAGTTACTTGGCTATACATATAATAAAACTGTTATTCGAGAATGTCTGTTTATTAAAGAAAATATATAATAAACTCAAACAGTTTCCACTGACTTTTGGTCGGCAGTTAATTTAATATCGTCCTTCCACGACGATTTGCGTGTCGGGGGTACCTGTGTGAGACCTTCTGACTGTGAGTGGTCGACAACCATATGCTCATCTCCACTTACGTCGTTTTATTGTGGTGATGGACAGTATTAGGTAAAAGTACTTAGGTATACAAAATTTTATGTTAAGTCAATCGTGTCTGCTATAAAAATACAAGGTGTTCAGTAGACAGTTGTTAGAAATAAATTTAATTTTTTTGATACGCCGCAATTACGCTCCACTATTATAGCGATAGTCAAATAGCATTGATAAATTAGAATGTAAAAATTTAAACCTCTACTGACCTCGTACTCAAAATATTTTTCAAGGCTTTGTCTAAGTCTTCCTCCTTTAAATTTGCTAGAGATAAAATTTCGGCTGTCCTTCTATCTTTCAGAGCTGCTGCGTTTAGCTTTTGGTCGGCAAATACTGGTATTATTATCATAGGCTTGCCAGCTGATAGTGCTTCCAGTGATCCTAGCATACCACCGTGGCCAATAAAAGCTTTTATTTTAGGGTGTTCTAAAAAAACACATTCATTAATCGGTATAAGATATTAGTAACTGACGCATATTCAAGGCGTTTATAGGTGAGAGTGCATTCGATTCCCGAAAAGAATAACAGAATTAAAGCATCTGGTCTAATCACTCAATTGTGTGGTAAAATATGATCTGTGAAACAAATGAAGGAGGTATGAAATCATATACCAATGTTTGTAACATTTGGGGTCTAATTGCTGTGATTCTACTATTTCTTATAGAAATTGATAAAATTGCTATAAAAATATTTCAGGCGTTAATTTTCTTCCTGTTATCCAATTCGCCTGTTCTACATAATATTAAACATTTTAATTGTATCGTAAATTATTTTCCAATAATGATATAATTTTAATGATACAAGAGCAAATATAAAAAATGCTTACTTAATAATTCATTTTGTGGCATCCACTTCACTCGCAAAATGTTATGTGCTATCAACGTTCCCTCTTCTGCACTGTCTGCATACTTCCATATAACTCGTTCTTTAAGTTTTGAAAACGCTCTTATAAAAATATCCTGTTTCTCTTTAGAAATTGATGTGGAACTTAATTGCGATCCTAAACTGAACAATATAACACCATGTTCTGAAGCAGCAACAAATTTTTCGACATGCTAAAAATAGATAGCAATAATAAAATTACTTGTAAAATCCTTTATCGATATATTCCCGTATAAAATCTAACTTGAATATGACTATAATAACAGTGTAACCCAATATGGGTACAAAATACATATTTAAAGGAAGTGCTATTTAATGGACTTCATACTTTGTATGTATTACCTACCAGATTTTGAAGAATAGATGGATTCTTGCTTGACGATGTAAAGGAACATCAAATTTTATTCTAAATGTACGCAGATCAACTCATTTTTAACTAGTATTAAAAACAATTATGCTGCCAAGGAATGTACGATAATATAGATTTGGTTTCCATTTGAACACGAAGTTGGTCTATAGCTGCTAATTATATTAAAAATCAAAATTATTAATTTTTATTTAAGTACTTACATTAGGTATATTTTTATTCTTTGGGTCGATATGAATGCCTCCTACTTCGACGATACCAGGAACAAGGGGGTAAACACCGTTACCAACAAAGAATGAGTTAACAAACAACAATGACATTTTACTAATTTCCGCGTCGAGATCGTTAATTTTTTTGCCGAAATGGCCTTCAATTACCGCCTTCTCCTTCAACCGAGTAGAACGATATCTTTCTGTAATCAACATTAGAGCGAGGAAGTTTTCCAATCGTTCGAAAAATGACATTTTATGAGTAAACGAAGACGTAACCACTGGTATAAACGACGGATTGATTTCAGCGCCCATTATTGCAGCATCGCCCGGCATAAGCGTACAAGACGATATCCCAATAACAGGTGCTTTTATATTATAAACATTTAATAAACCATGAACACACGCACTGTCAAATCGCTCTACGATTACGGCATCATACTCTTGCTTTAAAACTTTATTCAAGGGTAAAAATCTCGTAAGTTTTTCGCAAATTGTCACTGCCAGCGTGCCCAAACCGTCGTGTTGGTTGTATTGATCAAGAACACTTCCTAGAACGGGTATCCTCATAAGGGTGCTCGGGTATTCGTAAGTTTCAGCGCCAAACGACTCTAGTCTTAATTCAGCGAGGCTTTGTAGGTTTATTTCTGTGTAATTTTTCGGTGGATTTTCTAGTGGAAAAAACGTTGCCACAGTGACCTCATGTCCGCGTTCTGCAAGTTTCCTCAATAGAGGGTCGAAGACCATCTGGTGACTTTTTCCCGGGTGTGGAAACAGGCCCAAAATACGCGCGGTATAAACATTATTTGTAAATTGCAGGGTTATGAAACACAATATGTACAAACGCATGTTGCACCTATCCGCTTCAATTACGTACTGACGGACCGGCTCAATCGCTGACAAATAAATATATTATTTGGACTTGAGGTTATTTTCATGCACGTAGTGCGAAAGACATTCACGCATAGAATCATTTTATTAATATAATTATAAACAAAAATAAACTATGAAAATTTTACACAAAATACAATTGTATTATTCCATTCAAATATTATTCTCTCGGTTGTTAATATATTTGTTGTGATTATATAAGCTTATTAACACGTAATCGTTTTTATATAAATATAATAAATATAAATAGGAATTAAAGAATAAATTATCTATATATAATAGGAAATGTGATTAAATATTCTTTATTCCTTGGGAAATAAAACGGATTATTTTTATAACTATCCCAAGTGAGTGGAGTGCGTGCTGGCCTTTAAGGAATTATGCTCTAAGTCGAATTTATTCGGAAATACTTCAGTGGGCAGCAGGCTCCAAAAAGCGGTGGTGTGCGGCAAAAAGTGCCTTAAAAACGCTCAGTTACGGAACTACGGACGTTGAAGCTATACGGGTGGAATTTCGTATTCTGCCTCGACGACAAACATTCTCCTTGGTCAATGAGGTAGAAGATGCTGAGAGATTCTACATCTCTACGCAATGCCAACGGATCAAACCGCTCGGAAACTTGACTGGTCGTCAACGATTCAAATCTTCGCTTTGTTGAATATGGCCAAGTGGAAAGAGTTGGTATTGGGTAGCTCCCACCCAGTGGTTAGAACAGTACTACAGTATCCTATGCAATATTTACCTACTAGACTTTAATTTAATTATTCACGCCTTTTTCCCGAAGGCAGACCACGAAACCCCACTTACTCTCTCATACCTCTCTCGCTTCATCCACTTTCATGGCATTCACCATGTATGCTCGTCGTTTATAGTTAGGGTAGACTTGGTTGAAACAATTTATTTTTTTTTTTTATAAAGACAATTCACACCAATTGACCTAGTCCCATTCTAAGCTGGTGAAGCTTGTGTTATGGGTACTAGGCAACGGATATACATACATATTATAGATAGATAGACATATAAATACATATTTAAACACCCAAGACCTAAGCACAACACCAAATGCTCATCACATCGATGTTCGTCTCAGCCGGGGATCGAACCCGGGACCCAAGGATTCGCAGTCAGGGGTACTAACCACTAGACCAATGAGTCGTAAATTTTGCTTATGTCGTCTGTTGCATCGGAACTATTTGTACAAGCGATGACAGATGGCAATATTATTTGAGATCGTTATATTGTATTTTATGTGTAAAGCTAGATTTAAAAAAAAATATAATTTGTTTCAACCATCCCCACGTCAGGGTCGGTTGAAACAGTGCCTGGTCTCGATTGAAACGCATGCAAATAAAACAAATTTAATATATTAATTTAATTTTTATTGGTCGTGTAATTCAAAAATAATAATGCACTTAAGCTATAACTTAATAAATAAAAATAAACCTTTTATTTCTATATAACAACAATATTTTTATATTGATGTTTAATAAAAATACTTAAATTAATAAAATATCAATCGGAATCACAATTGTGGCAAATATAATTAAGAATACCTTCTGTACACTCTTCATGCGCCCACATTTTACATTATGTGCATTGCATCCAGTTTTCCCTCGGTCTGCTTTCCGAATATGGTGACATACATACAAGACAGCAGCTCTCACTCCTCATTTGATGATGACGATGCATTTTTGCGTGTACTCTTTTTTCCTGTTCCCAGCATTTGTATTAATCTCCCCTCCATATTATAATCTTTTCTTTACTTGTTTAGCTTTGGTGTGTTTCAATCTATTTTCATGTTCTTTCCTTATATTTTCAGTTGTTTGTAGATTAGACTGTTTAGATTGTAGATTTCCTAGTTTTCGTCCTCTATTGTTAATTTCCTTGGATGGGCTTTTGGTAGAGGTCGTACTGCTTCCGGCGAAAACATAATTTTTTTGTTCTCCATCATCAAGAAACAAAATAATTAGATACATAAACTGTTTCACCCGTCCACAAAAATGTTTCAACCGTCCTCAGCAGCGTTCCTAACATAAAATTGTTAATAGCAAGCACTATAATAAATTTGAAATAAATCTAATCATACAGCATTAATCGACAAACTTTAAAGAAAATAACACAAAAGTCTCAGTATGATACCTTTTATAGAATAATAGGAATTACAAAAAGAAACGAACAAAAAATACTTTTCAGACAAAAAACACAATGGGGTCTCCTATACACATTCACAGCACACGAAAGGCGACGCAACACCACTATTTGTCACCACGACTTATCGGCTGCTTATTTCTCCCTTTGTATCCATCAACACATCACGCACGGTTGTCGAGATATTTGCTCTGTTTCAACCGTACCCCGTTCCAACCGCACCCAGTCTACCCTACTTTTAACTTGTCTCTTCTCGGAACGCAGACGCAAGTATCACTTGATCCATTTTGGCATGGCCCATTTTAAATCTCCGTTTACTCTCTTCTATATCTTTCAGACAGTTGTCCACGAATAAGTTTAACAGTCATGGGGATGCAACAGAACTTGGCCACACACACTTTCATTCCCTTTAAAGCTTTTACAACCTCATTCACACTTATCTCGCCTTTATCTCCCATACAATGGTTATACGTTGAAACGTGGCGAAAAGAAAAGCGACAGGGTCCTTATCAAATATACTTTCAAAATGCTCCGACCATCTATTTAGTATGCTATTACTATCTACAATGCTTCCGCCTTGGGCATCATTTCTAACAATTTCGGATGGCTGGCTGGATGGCGGAGTTCGAGAGCAACTCGAACTCTTGAAGACAGAAAATCTGTATATTGGTTCGGAGGTCACGAAAAGTCTCCTATGGAATTCTTCTTTGACATCATTTCCATACGGCTTCTATGACTTTTTTGTTTCTTTGTTTCTTTTGGCTTCCTCCACACCCAGACACGATGCTTTATTCAGCTTTTTACTACCCACACCCAGATTAACCATGTTTGTTTTTCTTGCCTACGTCATCCATTCATGCATTCCTTCTACCACTTATCTTTTTACTTTGCCACATGACTTGGCAGCCGTTGAGAGTATAGTATCTCTTAATGTTGCCCGTACTTTTTCAACCTCTTTTACATCGTCAGTTACCCTTTAACTTTTACCTGTAGTATTTAAAGCTTGCTCTACGTTGCATGCATATTCCTCTTGCAAATCGCTATCTTGCAGTGGTTTCACTTTTATTATTTCTAGTCTATATACACCGAAATAGGGTTTTCCCAGGTATAAATAAATCAGTGGCGCTACAACCTCTTGGCCTCAGAATTCTGAATCTGTTTTATGATCATTTTTAAATCTAATAGGCAAGTAGGTGATCATCCTCCAGTGCCTGACACACGCCGTCGACTTTTTGGGTCTAACACATGTCGATTTCCTCACGATGTTTTACTTCACCGTTCGAGCAAGTGTTAAATGCGCACATAGAATGAAAGTCCATTGGTGCACAGCCGGGGATCGAACCTACGACCTCAGGTATGCAGACCTCAGAGTCGCAGGTTCGATCCATCGCGTTTTCCCAGGAATACATGTGAATATTCATACGATCAAACGTCACGCAAAGTCCACTTTAAACACACGTCCAGCAATATCTTTAAATAAACCTTTAAAATTTAATTTTAAACTTTTAAATTAAATAATACGTGGATTAACTGCTAACGCAAACGAATTACTTACTAAAATACGTGTTGTAATGATATTATTTTTTGAAAATAATATTCTATCCAAGGTAACCTTTTAAAACTTTAAATCTGAAATAAACTACAACAACTCCCAAGAAGCTAAGGAACTTTTCTAGATAGAAGAAAAAAATATGGATTGCTTGTAACAAGAATTCCAAATAATCAGAAAAAACCTGAATATTGTTAATACAACTTCTGATTGCAAGAGTATGGGAGCGAAACTAGGCAAAAAGTCATCAAAGGGTTTTCCAGTACCGAAATCTCTTACATTTTCCGAATTTTAACCTTCGTTTTTAGGATACCTAGCTCACACTGTTCCAAATAAGTGAACTGATGTGAAATAAAAAAATAAATTTACCCGTAATTTAATAAAAAGCGAGTTGATGACCGTTTTTAATTACGATTATAATTGTATTGATTTTTATAAATATGTTAAACCAATAAAAATTCGTTGTTCCTGTATTTTTTGCCTATTTAAGCAACTGCCCCTTATAGGCTGAAAAAAAAACTGACAACTCTAATTTACACCCCTAGCCACCCCCTCCCCCCCGCAACCCCCAATTCGGGCGACGTAATTCTAAATCTTTACCTAGATAACTATGTAGGTAGTTACTTATTTATATGCAAGAAAACACAATTTAATGCTAAATGCTCTTTTATAGCAAAACAAAATTTGTTCCACTATTTACTTTTTTCTTTTATTACGACTTTTAGATAGTTATTTTTAAAAAAGTTAATTATATATTTTGTTAAATAATATAATGTTAGAAGAAGTAATGTAAACAATAAGGTTAAAAAGGCAGCGACATCTAGTAGCGCATACTGGTAGAATGGGAGATATTTCGATTGTGAAGAAAGCGGTGACTGGTTGCCCCATCTTATTACTCTCTCGGTCCAGTACACAGCTGTATCTAATGGAAGTTGTTCCCTGTCATGCCACATTGCTGAGACATGACGAGCTCTCTCGCGCATTCTGAAATGTGTTTAATTCTAAATATAATATAACCTAATGAATGTGTGTGCGTAACCTCGGCTTCGAACTATAAATACACGAAAAGATATAGTAATTTAGATTAAATGTTATCAGACATAGATTTAAGGCAGTAAAGCTTAGCTAATACAGTTTAGTTCCTTTGAAGAAAGCTTTGTTGTTTTATTTTTCATACTCGGCAGTCCATTCGTGAAAGCGTAGGTACGACAGGAATCTGGATTGATGTTTGACACTACACGAATAATTACTCACACATTACGAAACTCAAAAGGAAATTTTAATATAAGTTCTTTGATACTTTTATAATGCAAACAACCCGTTTCCTTGAGAAAAGAAAAAATGGTTAATATCTATATTTATATCTATAATATATCTAATTATTCAGTGATAACATGTCGGCAGTGAAAGATCCATTGCCTATTGCGAATCAAATTCCTTACAAAGGTTAGGTATTCTATGTTAAATTCCACGTGACGGAATGCTTCCATGTGGAATTTAAATCATTTTCAAATTAACATTAATAAATATCTTAGCATTTCATGTATCTTTACTTTAATTAACATCTTTTGTTTCTGAATCCTTTTTTGTTTACCAACTTTAATATTTGTGACATTTTAAATTGCGAAGTGCTACAAGTATGATCTTGTTTAAGTGACACCAGCTTGTCCTGTATTCAAGATAATGTTATCATTGTTCAACGGGCATACTTGGGCGACTTGTAAATACTTTCGTTAGGAGAGTATTACCTACCTTTGACTTAGGACAATTTCGATCGCTCTCACAAAGTTATTCGCCTGTAGGTCACTAATAGGCAATATCACACCAATACCCGCAGTTTCCACTGCCGCAGCATTGCTTCTATGGTCGGCATATACTGGTATTGCTACGATTGGCTTACCAAACGTAACTGCCTCCATTATACCGAGTAATCCACCATGTCCAACTAGTGCTAGGACTTTTGGGTGTTCTGTAATAAATAGAAGTTGGTACGTGAAGAAATAGTTGAAACGTTACAATGATATAATTTTTTTTGTGATAGTCATTCTTTTATTGATTTGACTCCAAAACAATAGTAGCTAATTTGAGAATATTATATGGCTTTCTAATCTAAATTTTAATGATTATGTAATTGAAATGAACTCAAATGTAAAAACTTAAAATAAGTCCTTGAAATATGCATAACATTGTAAATTGCATAATTAATATATATGTGCTAAAGTAAACAAAGTTAGACTTGAATTGTACAGAAACAGTTCAAACTTAATGTATTACTTCTATATTATTTAAAACACAATCTAAATAAATAACATTACGAAACCTAGTATGTAAATTATAAACTAATTACTTTGATATCAGAAGTTTTATATAGTTACTCACGCAATAGTTGTGCTTGTGGTATCCATTTCACTCTCAATATATTTTTTCCAATAAATGACCCTCCCTCGGAAGATTCTGAGTGTTTCCAAATTACCCTTTGTTTCAATTTTGAAAAAGACTTTATTAATTCATTCTCTGTTTTTCTTGATAATGACGAAGAGCACAAGGATGACCCGAAACTGAACAAAATGACTCCGTGGTTGGATTCATTTAGATATTTTTCAATAAGCTGGAATGATAGAATAAAGTTTTATGATAACGCAAAGGGGTGTTCGACACTAGGAATGGTTCAGCAGGTGTTGAATTAATATTGTTGGTAAGAATAAAACAAAATATATGCCACACGAAATTACCGATGTAAATTTTGACGAATAAATGTAGGTATAAATGATGTAAAACAAAGATGCCTCACCGTAGGGATCGTGTCGTTTTTAGGCTGTATATGAATCCCGCCAACTTCTACAATACCAGGTACTCTGGGATACACGCCGTTCAAAACATGATACGAATTAACAAGAATCAACGATTGGTTATTTGCTAACTCTTGAATATCAGGGATTCTCCTTCCAAAGCTTTCTTCTATCAACCTCCGTTCGTTTTCACCTAACGTTTGATATACTTTGTCACTTAAATAATGTACTATCGTGTTTTCTACTCGTTGGAAGAACGACATTTTATGTGAGAACGATGAGGTTACGATGGGAACATACGCAGGGTTGTCATCTGCGCCCATTCTGCGAGCCTTATTAGGTAAAAGCTGAGGGCTAGACAGACCGACGACTGGGGCTTTGATCCCAAAGGCACTTATAAGCCCAAGCATACAATCACCCGCAAAATTTTCGACAATCACGAGATCGTACTGTTTCTTCAACGTATCGACTACTGGTGGGAATTGTATCATCTTCTTACATATTTCTAACGCATGATTAGCTAAATCTATATGCTGTATGTACTGATCCCAAATGTTCCCAACGATTGGTATTTTCTTGATCCAACTCGGTTTTTCATAAGAATCGATCGTAATGAAATCTAACTGTGGTTGGGTAAGACTCTGAAGGTTAACTTCTTTGTAATTTTCTGGGGCTACCAGATGCGGAAAAAATGTCATAACTGTGATCTCATGGCCGCGTCCTGCTAGTGCTTTCATAACAGGATCGAAAACAATCTGATGACTTTTACCCGGATGTGGAAATAAGCCGAGTATTCGAGCTGATTGCGCTTCATTGAGAAAAAAAATCACCCAAAATTGGTAAAACGAACCCATGACTGCTTGGGAGCTAGTTCAGGTGTCTTCTGATAAGTGCGTACAAACATTTAATTTTGATACATGTTAATATGATAAGCGTTTTACACAGGATGTTTCCAAAATTTAAAATGATTGCACATATATTTATAATTCTATATATTGTCTTAACATTCACTATAATAAAACTTAATTATTTGATTTAACTTCATTCAGTGCTGGTGAAACAGGTCATCTTTTAGAAACACTTAAAAAATTTATTAATATACTTTGCGGGGAGATAAACCAAGCTATTGCTCCTATTTTATATGGGGTAAACTTGGTGGCTCTTACCAAAATAGATGGGGGGAGTGAGGCCAATTGCTGTAGGTAGCACTTTTCGTAGATTAACCTCGAACATTGCAGTAAAACATATAATTAGTAAATTAAACAAAATTTTTGAACCAACACAACTTTGCTTTGGCACGAAGCCGCTATCTATATACGTACACTTTACGCACTCTTTTTTCTAACGGAAAATTTGATGTGTTGTTGAAAGTTGACGTCAAGAATGCATTTAATTCAATAAGCAGGGATACCTTGTTGACTAAGGCTTTTTAAAACATTCCAGAAATATATAACTATCTTTTACAGTGTTACTCAGAGCTATCAAAATGAACATACAAGAGTTACGAACTCCCTTCAGAAGAAACTACGAGATTGCGGTTTTCAAATGAGTTCAGAATGATTTCTTTCAAAGGAGCTGAGATGATCCTCTTTGCAAATCTGAATTCTAAAAGTCACATTTCAATAATAGAAGGTTGATGGCTGTGAGGTCTAGGGAAGCCGGTCATTGGCTTAATGCTTATCCTTCGCCAAACACTGGCACCCTTTTGGAGCCTGAATCACTACGCATTGCCATCAGCCTCCGATTAGGAGTGCCCATGTGGACTCTTCATAAGTGTCCCTGTGGCTTTGAAGTAAGTAGCCTTGGACACCATGGCCTACATTGCCAAAAGAGTGGAGGTCGTTTTTCTCGCCATGCCGCGCTCAGCGACATTGTACGCCGCTCTCTTGCCTCCGTCAATGTTCCAGCAATTTTGAAGCCAACAGGCATCGCAAGAGACGATGGCAAGCGGCCGGATGGAATGTCGTTGATCCCTTGGAAAATGGGACGGGGTTTAGTATGGGATGCTACTTGTGTGGACACGTTTGCCCAATCTCACCTCCTTCGGACAAGCAAAAAAGCTGGGGCGGCCGCAGAGTAGGCAGATATTATTTTCTGCACAAACATAAGTCTTTCCTCTAACTTCGATTTTGTTCCATTTGGAGTAGAGACTCTTGGGCCGTGAGGTTCAAGTGCACAGGCGCTTATTAAAGATTTAAGTTGGCGCCTAGTGGATAGTACCGGTGATCCCAGAGCTGGCACTTTCCTCAATGAGAAAATGCTGCCAGCGTTAAAGGTACACTGCCACAGGGACCAAACTTTTTAAATTTGTTTTGATTTTCTTTTTAATAATTTCTACTATTACTTTGTAGGTTAAGAAAATTGTAAATACTGTATACTTGATTATAAATATAAAATATGTTTAATAAAAAGTATCCTAGTAATAATAGGTATTAATTATTATTATGAAAATTTATTATTATTTTCTTTAATTTAATTTGGTATTTGTTTATTGCTATTAAATATACCTAAATAACTTCATTATATTTTTTTACAAACCTGAATGTCAGTGCTTTTTAGCATTATTTACTTAAAAAGTATTATAGTAGTAGTTTACAACATATTAAAATATGTTATTTCTCTGTCAATTTGATAAACATAAAAATAACTTAATTTTCTTTGTCTTTTTTAAAAAGTGAAGCTCTTAAATATTAAATAACTAAATAAATATTATTAAACGATCATTAAGTCACGATTAATTCATTTAACAGACCTATTTTTTTCTGCATATCGATTACAATGTAGAAAGTAGCATTCCAATGATGTTCTAATCACTTTATTGCTATAATAAGTTATTCATAGATTATTACAAAATATATTAATACTTAGGAGGTTATTTGCAATTAACATTTCTAAATCATGTTTTAAAAAAGTGAAATTGTAAAATAACCAAAAAAATATTGTAAAACCTCAGTGGAAACCTTTGTTTTTTTACATTTACAAAAGACATGCAACCTATCATAATGTATAAAAAAGGCTTAAATAGAAGGTAACTTGATAATTAAATAAAACAACTATAACATTTAATACTTATAATTTAGCGAGGCAAACTTTGGTAACATAGTTTCGGCAGGCGCTATAATTTGAATTTTCCTAAGGAGGAGAATGTTGCGAATACCAAGGACTGCAAAAAGAACCAATAAGTCCAGTCTCAGCCAACTATAGATCACCACAAGACTGTCAACTACCATTTACAAACGGGTGCTTAGCTACTTTGGTAAAATTGCCAGAGAGAATCGAATAGTCTCGACAAGCTGGTAATGGTAGGGAGGAGTGATGGCCTGAGAAGTCGGGGTCGATTGCCTACCCGTTGGTCTGACCAGATAAAGACAATTATGGGTGTCCACATCCCTAATGCACTGAGACAAGCTGAGGATAGAGTGTAGTGGAGGCAGCACGTCGACGTGTCGGTTCGGGCTTTTCATGACAGGCAAGACCTTCAGTAATGAAGACTACGAAGAAGACGCTATTTATAAATCATGATCAAATTGGCTTAGTAAATAACTAATAACAATCACAAAACGACGTGTTTGTGTATAGGGTTGTACTTTTATCCATTTTATATTGATTTTTAAAATATAGCTAAAACTAAATAATATGTTGTCGAGCAATGATACATTTGTAAACCTTTGCTAACACTTTTAACTATTGATATAATAAACCCACAAAAGTTATGTAAATAGTTTTTTTCTATACATTTATTAAGTTTCATGTTATAAACAGCACCATGATTATAATAACTTAAAAATATGTTTAATAAGTCAAATATAATATTGGGTATAAATCACATTGGTTCTTTTAAAGATAATCGCAATTCTTTAAATTTTTCGTAAAGTATTATTTACATTATTATAAGTTTATATAGTTATATATTTTCATTATTAATCTAATTACCTCTGTTTCTAGTTAATTCTTATATTTGTTCTATTATATCCTAAAAAAATAACAGCTCGTTTCCAACCACACTATAGTTCTATTATTGGCAAAGCAATCATTTTGATTTATGAAATGATTTTAGTGTTATAACTCTGGAGGTTGGAATGTACAGTTGAACGAACAGTTGTTTGATTGTTTTCACAACCAAGCGATGCATATTGATGTTTTGTAGTTACATCGTGAACTCTAAACCTCCAGGAAGATAAGAATGAGTACCTACCAATGTATATAAGCTTAAACGTAAACTTAAAGCAAACCAACAAAGTTATTGTGTTAATGTAACTTCTGCTTCCGTTCCTTAACAAAGAGCCTTGATACCCTCATAAGAATAAACCAAATAATAACAACAATAGTAATAACAAAAGCGATAAATGCGGCCGCAACGTCGAGCAAGGCAAGTTGGTAGAAAGGCATATCCCTGGCTGGAGAATGGAGTTTCGCAGCTGGACCCCAACGAATCACCCTCTCAACCCAGTACACGGCGGTCTCGAGTGGCGGGGTTTGTCTGTCATTCCAGATATTTGAAAGTAGACGCGCTTGCAAACGCATTCTGAAAGTGAGAAATATAGCTTTAATATTGTTAGTAGTCCAGTTGTATATCCCGTGTTTTCGCCTGAGTAATAATGAGTTTTATATAATCCCTTTTTCATAAAAATACATGTCTAATTGCATCGTTTACCTAAGTACTCATCTGTCTCTTTTCATCGCAGCGTTTCAATAACACAATTTTATAGAAAGAAACGAAAGAAATGTTAAGGTAAAATAGTTCAATTAGTTTTTATGAAATATTGGGGTAATTTATTATTATTAAGCACTTTATGGGAAAAGTTAATGCGTAGATTGCTTGATTCCAGTGAAAATTTACAAATGAAACTGGTTGGTCATACACTTGGTCGGAATTATACTAAGTATAACTTCTGGTTTGAAAAAATATTGTGTTTGAGACTAGTAGGAACAGGAGCTAGCTACTGTTCTAAAATAGTGTATTATGTTAGACAATAGATATAACTTCCGCATATTATATTGGCATCGAGCCCAAATTTCTTGCCAAGGGCTTGTAATACATGGAATATTTGTAACATTAATTATTATTGTAGATGAGGTGTAATATGTTTAAAATAATTATTTTTCTATAAAGACAAGTGAATGATCAGCATGGCGGCAGACATTGGCAAAGACGGGATTCGGTTGAGAGTTACTGCTCAACTGCTCGGCTAACATTAAACATAGCGCACGAAGATGTTTGGTGTTCCTCTTTATTTATTATAATTTTTTGCTTATATTCAATAATTAAATGCTTTAACATATGAGAAGTATGGTGTAATGGTTACTTATAAACATATTGTAAAATAAACTAAGCGTTTAAAAGTTTTTGCTCGTTCGTTCTACGCCTTTGATTTGAGAAATGTGCACTTTATTAAGTATTAAGTTCGTATTCCCTGGTTGTTGTCGAGTTATAATTTTAATTATGAACCAGTTCGTTTATTAACTAAGGAACACAAGCGAGGAGATCGTTCTATTTTTATGTTCTATACATAAATATCTGCAACACAAACAGTAAATAGCTACTATTACCGAGCGTCTTATTCTGGTTTAAAAGGTTCTCTTATTTAAAGGTTCGTCTTTGATATTCAGAAAATATCCATTAGTCATTTAGTAATAATCATATTTAATTTATGTTAAAATTGCGAATATCAATGTCAAATGTAACAAAGACAAGTTATTGTATCATATTCTATAATATATTTAATATTATAATCTATGCGGTTGCATGTGACTAGTCATAATTTAATGAAATTTTTAATGGCTGATTTTATTTACGTAGTTTAATATTTATGATTATTTTATAAATACAGCTTATACGATTGCAATATCTAATGTAACTAATGAAGTAAATAAATGAAAAAAAAAACAAATATAGGTCGAATATAACCGATGTGTATATATATATATAATATGTTTTGATTAGAAGTTTCACGCCTACTAACAGCTTAAGGCAATGTTGACGTTGCAATTTTACAAGTAATTTCGTCCATTACAAATATATAAGTTTATTAAAAACTATTAAACTACATTAGGTATAATGAGGTACTTACTCAGCACTTAAGACCTTCTCAAGGGCAGCACTTAACGCTTCTTCAGTAAGATCAGAGTAAGAGACAACTTTAGCCAATCCTGCTGCTTCTGCCGCAGCGCCGTTGGAGGGTTGGTCTCCGAAGAAGGGCACGACCACCATGGGTTTACCAGCTGATACCGCTTCAGTCATACCCAAAAGGCCTCCATGTGCCAAAAATGCCACTACCTTTTTGTGACCTGAAAAAAAAATTGTTATTATTTTTTTTTTAGTAAATACGTGTATGTCTTTATAAGGGTTCCACTTATTTTGGCATCGTGGGTATAGAGTAAAATCTGTCATTGAATCGGAAGCCAAAATGAATTGCGAGATCCATAAATAAATTCAAATCACATGTCAAACCAAAGCGAAAGAATTTTTGAAACTATCAGATTCAAATTCAATTCCTGTCGGTTCAAAATTACTCAAAATATTTGTAAAAATTGTCGAAAGAAATTAAACCCGGCCGAGTTTTCATGACTTGTTCTTCGCGAACGGTCGTGTTCTTCAGACATGTCTACGTGTATACTGTTAAGTTCTTAGTGATGTTCACAAGTGATCATGTATGATGCTATATATAGCTAGTTTATTTATATTGGTACGAAAATATCTCAAAACTTAAAGAGTTTATAAATGTAAAGACAAACTTATTTTGATTGAATCAAGCCTTAATAAACCCGTATAACTTCTTAAGTATAATCCTTTTATAAGAAGCCAGTCTAATGGATTAAAATGTAAGTAGGTCAATCATCAATTGACCACATTACATTTCTGGCTTTCTATTTTCCTTGGATTTCCTCACATGTTACAGACTAAGACTCGCTCTACGACTTAAGTATACATTACTCTTACAGTTCATTAAACATATAAAGGAAATACGTATACAAGAACAACAATAAGCCCACATTGTAACTTAATAGATGATATGAATAGTAATGAATACAAAGGAAAACCATATAACATGTCAACGTGCATTTAGCAAGGTTCTTCCGAAGTGCCTATTATACAAAATCTTTAAGGACTAATAAAAGATGCCCTTGAAGTAAATGATATTCGTTTACACATATTAATTCAATCTGATTTAAAGGAAAATCTTTGGGGATAGTAGCTGTATTTAAAAATTGTTTTATTTATTTGCTTTATTGGCAATTAGCAAAATGTTTTAATGAAATAAAGCCTTTATTTGCAAGAGTTTACCAAGTGAACTTTTTTGATAGTAACTAAAATCTTAAATATCATTTTCCTTAAAATTTGTAGTTCTTAGTTGTAGTTAGTAATTAGTTGTGAATATAACGTATTGTGTCTTAATATAGAAATGCCATATAATTAGCATGAAAATACGGTAGGTAATAATTTTACAAATGAGAAACACGATTCTTTGAGGTTTTACGTGAGCATATTTGAATTTTCCTCAGAATAGCGTTATTTCTGCTAAACTACAAGATGAGATATTTTCCCAGAGTTGAACATACAAAATAGCAATTATGTCATAGCCTTGTTCATATTGCTTTGTTTGAACAAAAAAAGATTCTGCAAAGTTAAATATATTTTATATATTTATTACAATGTCACGCCTGTCTAACACTATTACAGTGTTATAGTAAACATGATAATTAACTGTCAGCCTCACCTAACAATATTGCTTCGAGAACAATAATATTAGGTGAGTGTGTTTTTATGATGTTAAGTATTGTGTAGACTTTATTCGTAAATAAAGAAAGAGATCTCGTCTTTCTTGCTAAGGCGCCAGGTTTCAGAACCATAAGTGAGCACTGGTCGCAGTAGAGTTTTGTACAAAACAAGCTTGAAGTTCTTTCTGAGAAGGCCAAAGTAGAAGCGGTTTGCCATCATGATGCGTCTACTGAATTTATTATTATTAGATAATTCTAAATGAATTAATATGTCTCTATGAAAAAAACTTACGTAATAGTTCGTACTGAGGCAGCCACCTCACTCTCAAAATGTTTCCAGTAAGGGTACCTTCCTCTGCACTGTCTTCATACTTCCAAATCACCCTCTGCTTCAGCTTGGAGAGCGCTCTGGTTATTATATCTTCTTTGTATTTAGGAATCGTTGCGGTCTTGATGAGAGAACCGAAGCTGAATATGACCACGCCATGCTCGGATTCGTTGAGGAATCTCTCCATATACTGTAAAAGAAAGATATTTGATAATAGAGGACACATGTACTTAGATTACTATAATATTATTACATTTTTCAAATTGAATAACTACTTAGTAGCTGACTTATCGAATACCTTATTCAAATATTAGGCTATATTGTAGATATGATTTAACATTATTATCTTAAACAGAACGTATCTTTTAGGGCAAACAGGTAAAAGATATATGCTATTTAAGAAAGTACGATGTTACATTTACAAAGTATGAAATAAACTATGAATATACAGAGTTACTGTTATATTAAATTGATCTCATATGCACAAAAAAGAAGACTGTTACACTTTTTACTGTTGATAAAAATTTGCAATATCTATGTTATGCCTTCGGTCATTGCACCGGTCACTGACCTTTATTTGCGACACCGAGTAACGAGATATTGTAATATAATTTTATCGTAACGTTTCATTATACACATAATTTATCTGCATGCGCGAATTATCTTTGTTATAATGATGTTATATATTATAGTTGTATCAAGATACACTTAATAGTAATTAATAATTTACAAGATTCTATATTCTATTGTTCCAAGTACTTCATTTAATATATTATTATTATTTTAGAGTACGCATTAAGCAGCATCTTTAGCTTTGCATTATCTATAGAAATGAATACATATTTGTATTAAGGGCCATTTACGTTACCGCTCTTACCATTTTAATACAATATATAGGTTTTTACAAATAAAGTAAAAAAAATATATTTATTCGATAAATAAAAGTGGTCATTTAATATAACGAATGCTCTAGTGTTCTTTCGTTGATAGATTTGACCTCGATAAACTGCTTGATTGATAAACCTATTAAGGCAAATGATTTAGCTTCGTACGTCAGTGTCTATAGATTGCATTCATTGCAAACTATTGGAACACATAACTTGTGTAGACAAGTTCTTATATTTATCTTATTTAACAGAAAATTTATAAATGCTTGGTTTAGGTATTATGATAACGTATCTATCTCCCTTTGTTGTAAATACACTGCGAAATAATTCCTACGATGAGACTTAATTCCTAAGATTAGTCTTATTTACAAATGTATGCCTTAATTAGTTGAAGTATATTACACTATCATTCGTTTATTTGTCGCAGTAATGAGGACGAAACATTAGATATCAATAGGTACTTTAAACAAATATCTATTGTTTGTTATCAGTAACAAGCGCATAGCTTTAATCAAAATAACTTGACTTCAATTGTTTTAGTTTGAATATAGATTAGATAATATGCAAAAATTGTAACAGCGTTTAAAAGTTAAATACGAAGAATTAAATGCAATTGACAACATCGAAAGGTTCTTGTAACTGTGTGAGAGAGATTTGCTTCTGTAATAAGTAAAAACCTGACATCAAATATAGCTAAGGAAGCAATATCAGGCGCATATAAATCTACTGTATTTCCCCTAAGATACAAGACATGGGAAATAATGAAAATCTCTAGAGTTTTTTTTTGGATGCGACTTAAAAACAGAGAAGTGTAAGTGGAGTAATTGTGAAAATTAAATAGTGATTAACCCAATAAACTGATTTTGTAATCAGGTAAATGGGTTATCGTTATCACAATAATAACGTTGTAGTTTGCGAGTCATTTGTTAAAGAGGTCTTAGTCGATAATATTAAACAAAACACAACGTACTTATGAGCTTTTATCTGTGTATTTGGGTAAAAAAACTTAGAATATGTATTAGTTAAAATAAGATATGTAATAATAATGAGGTGTTATCACAATGTGATGCAACGTAAATATTTTTAATTTTAATTACCTCGTAGATACGAAAGAAATAACCAACACCAACTACCCTATTTTCGCTCTTTTACACCGAATTAAATGCATGGCTACGAAACATAATTAACGTTAAAAATCAATAAATATGTATAGAAAAACAAAAAATTGTTTATGATCACAGATAAATTTTAGCGAAATAATAGCACAAAATCTTCTTGTCCATATAATTTATTCCCAAGATAAAACTTAATGTGTTTAAGAAACATTTATAACTAAAACAGATTAAGGAACAAGTTTTGGACATAAACAGATATATTTTGTCACTGATAAAGTAATATATATTAATGGCGTAGGTATCTAAAAAAACAATCGTTATTAGTATTCGGTATTTTTGTTAGTGACCTTTAAAATGTTGGCAAGGTAGGTAAATAAATTCAAAATTCAAAAATCATTTATTCACGTAGGTAACACAATGTACACTTGTGATTCGTCATTAAAGAAATAAATATTAATGCTTCTAATTTTACATTTACTGCCAGTTCTCAAATCAAGGGCGTAGAACGGAAGAGAAGAACTGGCAATAAACTCTCCGCCACTCTTTTTAATCGCCATGTTTTTTTTTTTTTTACACAACGTTTGTAAGGAGCTGCAACCATTACACCATGTTCCACATGACATTTTAAGTAATTAATAATAATAACATAAATAAAAACAAAGACTTGTCCCCTATCAGCAGGAGGCATGGTGAAATAGGAGCACGCACTTACATTCTCGTGGGAACAACACGCAAACATATAGTCGAAATAATTAACATCACCGCATACACGAATTCAAGTACGACCAGTCACCACAAGTAGCACCCGTTCACGAGTATGACGCATGGCCAGCCATCGGCCCCCTCGCCATATTTTAGGGAGAGAGACAACCCGACGAATAGATTCACTACGTAAAGACTTATTCCGGTTCTTGTATTAATTTGAATGAAATTTGAAGAGTATATTCATAGACGACAACAACGCAACATACAAGCATACATTTTACGATTGTGTTGTAAATTTTTTATTCAGTATGCCAATAATTTTTATTCAAGATGCCAGGGTATCTTAACCTACATAAGTGGGAAAGGCTGTTGTTTTTGTTTTCTATATAAAGAAGCCGAGTTATAATGTTACGAGAATAAGGCCGGAGGTGGTACAGGTAAAATTTAGAGTATAAAAACGTGTTCACTTTTATCTAAACACAAGAGCATAAATAAAATCCTTGAACTTTCTTAATAATTATCATAATATTATTCTTGCGGAACTCACCCCCGGTATGTGCTTTCTAGTATCATCAAGATGCATACCGCCAACTTCGATCAGTCCCGGGAGAGATGGGCGCACACCATTCAGAGGATGAAACGTGTTGACCATCAACAATGTTATATTTTTGGCCAAATCTTCCAGAGGCACTTTCAGACCATAATGCTTTTCAATTAACGACTTCTCCTTCTCTTGAACATCGAAATGGAACCAGTATTTCAAAAACAGATTCATAAACGTATTCTGCACCCTTTCTACATAAGTCATCGAAGTTGCCCAACTTGCACTAAGCACAGGTAAATACGCCGGATTATCGACAAATCCGATACGCTCTGCAGCCCACGGCACTGCATTCGATGACGACAATGCAACAATCGGTGCTTTAATTCCATAAACATGTAGCAATCCCAGCATGCAATCACTGTTGAAGTTTTCTACTATCACGATGTCGTAGTCGCCTTTCAAAGCCTCCACGAGCGGCGGCCAATCAATAGCCTTCCCGCAGACGTTTAAAGCCATTCCGGCGAGAGGTTGAAAACCGGCAAACTGTTTAAAAATTTCACCCACAAACGGCAATCGGAACACTAAACTAGGATTTTCGAACCATGACATATCCAATGTCTCGACACCTATACCAGCGATACCTTCAAAACTGACATCGGTGTAATTTGAAGGTGGACTTTTTAAGGGAAAGAATGACGCGACTGTCATTTGGTGTCCACGTTCCGCCAGCTGCTTAAGAAGGGGTTCAAAAACCATGTGATGGCTCTTCCCCGTATGTGGAAATAGACCGAGAATTTTTGCGCTTTGAACATGATGGAGCGCGACGAACGCGAATATTATAGTGAGTGCACGCATCGCACGCTCTTCCCGGTAGAGAGGCGAGTAAAATACTGGCAGACACAGTGCGAGCAGCCCGACACTGAACAGTCCGACACTATTTTCAGAATGAGTTACATGACATCCGCGGCTGTTATAACGCATGACAATCGAAGATTATTGAGGTTAGACCTCAGCCTTTAACCTCGATAATGAACTACTTAGATAAGGTTTTGATACTTTAAAATATACATATTCATTCAAAATAAGAAATGTGTAATTTTAATTAGCCGTTTAGCCAGCAATTACGATTTTTTTACAGAGTAACATCCGTAATAATTTGACTGAAACTCATTATGTTTTTAAGTGTGAGCCATGGGAACTGACCTCTCAGATTTTTTTGTCTCTAAACTTATTTCTACAAATAATATTTAAAAAATCTTATGTATTATCGCGCCAACTTTGTCTATTTTACTAGAGTATAGTAAGTACTTTAAATACGGACTATTTGACCTTTACGAATTAAATCTTCGTAAAATAAAATAAAAGAACGCCGAATTTTTCTTGATATTAAAATATCACGCAATTATAACGGCACAGAAATTATAGGTCATAATCATAAGTAGTGCAAAAATGCGTACCTATGTAAATTTCTTGCGTTATACCTAGATAGGCTGTATACAAAAAACGATCATATTATTATGTTCATATAAAATATTAATAACATATTATAGACCTAGTTTGCCTCTCAGTGAATAAGTGTCAAGGTTCATAGCTATCTTGTGGAAATCGGAAATGCACTGCATATGCCTGTCTTTATAACATCAATAGGTATATATGTTAGCTTAGTCTCTCGTGAATGTTTGAATTTTTACTTTCTCCTATTATTGCTAAAAAACCTGTCAATTGATTTTTTTTTTAAATAATTCACTAGAACAATACTATATACTTTCGTATGCATAGATATATTAAACATATTAAGTAGGCAATTAGCAAGTCATTCTGAGTCTTCATTTGAGTATTGATATTGTTTGACGATTGATAAGGCAAGATATTGTGTGAATTATAAAATATACAAGGCCTCATAATTGAATCGTATTAAAATTAATGAGCCTAAATATAGTATACCAATACGAAATTCGTATGTTACGCTGTCACTTGTAAACTGTTGATTTTAGAAGATGGCAATAATCAATTATTTTGCCCAAATTGTATATTGCCTAGTATTTGTTATTAAATCTATATCAGGCATTTTAATTTAATTGAGGTGACCTAAAATTATAGCGGATATATATCAATATAATAATAAGGATAAAACCAAGTAGTACTTGAGTTAAATGAAAAAGATTACTTACATCACATGATAATACAAATGAATGGAGTTAACCTCTTCAGTAAATATAGATGCAATTAACTTTATCGTAACAAACATTCTAAACTCACTTGTGGAATCTTCTTTCCTTCTGCATCAAGGTGCATACCACCAACTTCAAGCAGTCCTGGTACCAAGGGGCGTACCCCGTTTAATTGGTGAAACGTATTCAACATCAGTAAACTAATATTCTTCGATAGCTCGTATAATGGCACTTCCTTACCATAATGCTTCTCAATAATTGCTTTCTCGGTGTCTTGTACATTTTGCAGGACGCGCTTAAGATATACATTCAAAACTGCGTTTTTTACTCTCTGTATATACGACATGGATACAGTCCAAGGTGAAGTTATCACAGGGACGTAAGATGGATTGTCAACAAAACCTAAACGTTCTGCAGACGATGGAAAAGCGTTGCAAGATGAGAGCGCTATGACTGGGGCTTTGATACCATACACGTGTAACAGACCCAGCATACAGTCACTGTTAAAATTCTCTACGATCACGAGATCGTAGTCATGCTTTAAAACTTCAATTAATGGCTGGAATCCCACTAATTTTTCACAAATCATAATAGCGCTTCTGACCACCGGTTGTGGATCATCGAGTTGTTTAATAATGTCTCCAATAATTGGAATGCCGTACTTCAAGGGCGGGTTTTCGTACATAGACATATCTAAAGCTTCTAGTCCCAAACCGGCGAGACCGACAAAGCTTAATTCGGTATAATTCACTGGGGGATTTTCAAGTGGGAAGAACGAAGCGACTGTCATTTGATGGCCGCGTTGAGCTAATTTTAGGAAAAGAGGTTCGAACACCATGTGGTGGCTTTTCCCCGGATGAGGAAAAAGGGCGAGAATTCTAGCTCCTTGAACATGGTACAGACACGTAATTACAGTCAAGATATAATATATTATAGGACGCATCACAAACACTGCTCACGGATCTACTGTTAGCCAGATACTGCGCAAGTTCACTAAAACCTGTAGAATGTTTGTGTACTTTATCAGAATGTAATAATTTTTGAAAATGATAATTAAAAAAATTAACGTTACGAGTTATCAACAGCTATCTGCTCGTGTGTCAATCAGATGATGTAGACTAGAGTGTAGACACGAAATAATGATAGAAATTGATTTCTCTGTTCCACTTACATGATTCAAGTATTCAAATAAATCGACACAAAATGTCATTCAGGTTTATTACATTTATTTATTTCTTAGAAATCTTTCTACCCGAATTTATACATAATAGTCAAGTGTATCTAGGGAACCACGCACGCTGTACCTACAGCACGCGAAACATCGGTTAAATTTAAAATTATGTTAAATATGTAATTGTAAATTTATAATAATACATAACTTTAATCCGGTTAAAAAGTTTTTTCTTTAAATGCGTAAAGGTTATGTCAATAAAAGACAATACTAAGAGTTCTTCATAATAAGAAAAACTATATGTATATATATGTCGCACTTCGCAGCCAACTAGTTTAATCGGCCGTTCAATTAACAGCTTAGCCGTTTTACTAATCGGCGCCTTTTAACTAACGGCCTGACGAAATACCTGGAGATCCTTGGAGGAGGGTTTTACCTGCGGAAGGGTTCTTGCAAAACGAACAATAACGAACGAACGAACAAATATACGAGGTTATAATTAATCTTGAACTTGATACATGACTTTGGTCTTAACCGGTAACTTTTAGGTCAATGTCTTGAGCCGTTCGCTGAGTCAACTTTATGACAATATGGATAACTATATCCAATACAAACAAACAAACATTATACTTTTTAAAAAAAGGTTATGAAAGGTGAAGAAGTAGCCTATATGCACGTTTCAGGTATATACCGTAATTCGTCTATCTGTTGGAAAATTAACATTATACATATAATGAGCCATGTTCTGCAGATGTATAAGGTTTCGACATAATTAATTACACTCCTATTTATTGCACATTTGATTTTAACACGTGCCAACTTACTGTATCAGTATCATACAATTGTTCTGACTTTAGTCCAGTTTTTTTCAATTTTAGACTTACAAAAATGTCGTAGTTATTAAAAAAAAAGTGTGTGTGTGTACTAGTGTACACATGTAAAAACGTAAAACTTCTTTATGACCGTATTTTTTGAAAAATGCAACTTTACAGATATTGGTTAAAGAAAAGTTTAATTAGATAAAGTTTAACAAAAGGCTTTTATTATCATAGGATTGAATACAAATAATACAATTATTTCATTTTACTTTATTACCACTAAGATTATTACAGAATTTTATTAATTGTAATAGAATTATTACTATCATTGTTATCGTTATTATATATATTTTTAAAATTAATGGCTTCGAATCTACCGTGGTAGGAACAAGAAAAAGAAGCGTGTAACGGATAAATATGACACGTAACCGAAAAATGTGACGGTAAATTTTTTTCCAATGCCGATAAAGAAGTTTCACTTCAAAAATAGGGTCGTTTTGGCCAAACATTTAGATTAAGGGTCTGTTTCACCATGTACGGATAAGTTGTACATAAGTTCAAAATTAGCTATTTATTACTTGTTAGTAGGATATTAAGCACTATTGTTGCGTTTCATGAGTGTCAGATAGCGCTATTCGTCACATAAAGTCCATCGTAAGTTATAAGTCCGATGAAGTGTCAAATAGCACAATTTATCTTCCAAATAATTTATGTGTTGCATAGCTATTTGGTACTTTATCCATACCTTGTGAAACAGACCCTTAATGTAAAGAAATTGTCTATTTTAAGTAAAGCACTATAGGTTTTTTGTTGTTAATCTATAAACTATGAGATTATATCAATACAATAGACCTTTTGTACCTATCGCATTTGTTTCGCATTTTTGCATCGCTTATGTGTCTACCTATTGCTGTGAAAATATAAGTAGGCGATATCTTTTGTTAAATGTCAAAACTTTGTAGAAGATTATTATTGCACCATTTTAACACAAACATAAAAAGTAAAAATTATTAGATGTTTAATATTTTGTGTCTTATCTTTTGAGCTTTTAATGCACAAATACGCCGAGCCACTCCAGGTGAAAAGTTGGTTTTGGGTTTATGGGGACACGGTAAGAGAAGCGAGTGAGGCAAACTACTTATTGACTTCTGTTTAGAAAAACAATTATTTACTGTGAACTCTAATTTTAAGAAAACCACTTTTATTATTAAAATACCCTATCATCATACCGTCGAAAAAATGTATAAATATTTCTAATTAATACCACCCACCAACGGAACACCGTATGGTTCGTGCAACAGTGACAATTACAACAATTTAAAGGCAGACAGTCAGGAGTAAGCCCACTAGAACATAAAACACTCAAGAATATTGGCTGTACAGTTTGCAAATTCAACCACTAGATAATATACAATGTAATAAGGATGATGAGATCCCTAATTGCTGCTGGAGAGTGAAATCAGGCATACCATTGCGAACCTTAAATCTGCAAAAATCCAATGCAATAACAACATAACTAAAGATATTACCTACGTAACACTGAAAATGTTTAGAAAATGATAAACGACTTAATGTAGAAAGTTGCCAATACTTTTATTGTTTTTCGAAGTAAGCTCCGTTCGTCTCTACACAACATGCAACGAGCATTCGATGGAACCACTGAGAAAAGCAGTTCAATTATATATTCAAAATTTTGAGGCACTTTGCCAATCACCCATTAATAAATCGTCTACCTTTCACTATGTCAACCCATTCTGAGCTATTGTATCTCTTCTTGGGGTGGCTCCGCAAAAACCCACTTTTTGAAAATAGAGAGAGCTCAGAGGGCAATACTCAAGTAAAAGTCAACTCCTTTCGCACAAGTTTTGCCCAGAAATTCTTCTGTTTTTTTGGGGATTACTTGTATAATAAGGTCAACACTTCCATTTCCATTCATCCTCTAACAAAACATGAGTGCAAGAAGACGGTTGCACTGTGGCTACTGGACCTCAACTATGAGGAAACAGAAAATATGCTTACCATAATTAAATAGTTGAGTATAAGGTTGATACTAATTCATGTTAAATGTTAAGTTATAATTTATAGTACAATAGTTTTAGCTTTATTAGATTAACAATTAAGTACTAATACATACATACTCACGTACACACACTAACACACAGACACACACCCACATACATACTTTTTTTTTGTTTACGTTGCAGTTGCGTTCACTAAATTTTTCTGTACTTTTTAAGACCTTCTGTCGATCCGAAGTGGTGGAGGCCTGATGACCTGTAACACAGGTACTCTTACCTTTAGCAGGCATCAGTCTCACACAAACTAGCATTTTCCCTAAATACGAGTAGAAGTAAGGCTTTATTTTATACATATATCTATATTGATTATTTTATTTATAACGGTATATAACTGTCACTTGTTTATGTACTAAGTTTTTGTGAGAAAAAATGAATAAAGATTATTATTTTTATAATTCACTAGAACAATACTACATACTTTCGTATGCGTAGGTATATTTTTAAGATAGCAAGGAAATTTGCAAGTCATTCATTTGAGTACTGTTATTGTTTGACGATTGATAAGGCAAGATATTGTGTCATATTTAAAATATAAAAGGCCACATAATTTAGACATATTAAAATTAATAAGCCTAAATATAGTATACCAATGCGAAACCCAGTTCGTATGTTATGCTGTCACGTGTAAACCGTTTAACGAGTTATGTTGATTTAAGAAGATGGCAAAAATAAATTATTTTGCCCAAACTGTATACTAGGCATATGTGCCTAATATTTGTAAAAAATTATCAGGCATAAATATATCAGGCATTTTAATTTAATTGAGGTAATTTAAAATTATAGCGGATACTAAGACTATATCATTTATCAATATAAGGATAAAACCAAGTAGTACATGAGATAAAAGAAAAATATTATTAAATCACATGATAAAAGAAATGAATGGAGGTCTTACATTAAAAAACATTCTAAACTCACTTGTGGAATCTTCTTTCCTTCTGCATCAAGGTGCATACCACCAACTTCAAGCAGTCCTGGTACCAAGGGGCGTACTCCGTTTAATTGGTGAAACGTATTCAACATCAGTAAACTAATATTCTTCGATAGCTCGTATAATGGCACTTCCTTACCGTAATGATTCTCAATAATTGCTTTCTCGGTGTCTTGTACATTTTGCAGGACGCGCTTAAGATATACATTCAAAACTGAATTTTTTACTCTCTGTATATACGACATGGATTCAGTCCAAGGTGAAGTTATCATAGGGACGTAAGAAGGATTGTCAACAAAACCTAAACGTTCTGCAGACGATGGAAAAGCGTTGCAAGATGAGAGCGCTATGACTGGGGCTTTGATACCATACACGTGTAACAGACCCAGCATACAGTCACTGTTAAAATTCTCTACGATCACGAGATCGTAGTCATGCTTTAACACTTCAATTAATGGCTGGAATCCCACTAATTTTTCACAAATCATAATAGCGCTTCTGACAAGCGGTCGTGTCTCATCACGTTGTTTAATAATGTCTCCGATAAGTGGAATGCCGTACCTCAAGGGCGGGTTTTCGTACATAGACATATCTAAAACTTCTAGTCCCAAACCGGCGAGACCGACAAAGCTTAATTCAGTGTAATTCACTGGGGGATTTTCAAGTGGGAAGAACGAAGCGACTGTCATTTGGTGGCCGCGTTGAGCTAATTTTAGGAAAAGAGGTTCGAACACCATGTGGTGGCTTTTCCCCGGATGAGGAAAAAGGGCGAGAATTTTAGCACCTTGAACATGGTGCAGACACGTTATTACGGTCAAGATATAATATATTACAGGACGCATCACAAACACTGTTCACGGAACTATTGTTAGCCAGTTACTGCGCAAGATCACACAAATTGAATGTTTGCCTACTTTATCAGAATGTAATAATTTTTGAAGATGATAACAACAAAATAAACGTTACGAGTTATCAACAGCTATCTACTCGTGTGTCAATCAGATGATTCATGTAGACTAGAGTGTAGACACGAAATAATGATAGAAATTGATTTCTCTGCTCCACTTACTTGATTCAAGTATTCAAATAAATCGACACATTTTGTGTCGTTTCAGGTTCATTACATTTATTTATTTCTCTTACTACCCGAATTTATTTAAATTAGATACATAACTAGCTTCCCATGCGAACTTTGTTTCTCCTTAATGTGATTTTACTTAACCTACTACTTTGGCTTACCAACATGGAACATTTTGCTATGCTACCCTGGAGACTGTTCGATTTTCCGAAATGAAAACTTTTCTGTATATAAACCTCTGAGTTCAAGTCATAAGTTTTAAATAGACAAATAAAAAATAGGGGTTGATCGTAGAGGTGTGAAAATTAAGCGTTGTATGTATTTTTATGTTGTATCATAAAAATAAATAAAAAATTCGCGCTAAATTTAAGAGTAAAAATATTTTTTTTAGGGTGGACGGACACCCCTTGACACTTAGGGATTTGAAAGATAGATAGTAGCCGATACTCAGACTTACTGATTATGCATTAAATCTAGGGTCTATCTAGGGAAGAGTTCTTCATAATAAGAAAAACTATATATATATATAACATTCTCATTCATTACGTACGTAGTATTTTCACAAGATCACTTTCTTATAACGTAATAACATCCGGCTTTTTAAGTTTCCATATTAAGTTTACAAACAATACAATAAATTCAAAAACGAAACTCTATTGTAAGAGCAGCAAACAAACTCTACATACTAACATACAATGTCAGAACCCTGTCTTCTTATGCCTCTTAGAATTAACAGAGGCACTTAAAAATATAAATTACGATATAATTGGATTATCGGAAACGCGGTCTAGGAACAAAAATTGAAGAATATTGTAATAAAATAATATACATTGAAATAAATAACTAACCTTAACATAAACTAAAATATATTATTAAAAGGAGTCCCTTTAGGCAAGGTTCCGAAGATACTGGCAGCGTCCCCCCTTTGAATCGCTAGACTAATTCTTTGTCGAGGTAGCTGCCAGATCTTCGGTCTCCTGTGATGTCGACTAACCTTTTTGAAATTTCTTTAAAAAGCCTTAAAGCGCTAGGACCCCACAGACAAAGGGTCTCGACACCTCATATTGTAATTGTATATTGTATATTCGGTTAAGTAGGACTTAAAAAGTTAAATATAGAGTCAGCTTTTTAGTAAACTTACACCAGGGAAGAAACATTGAAAGCTTCACTGGAATTTCTGACCGAGTCCCACTTTTAAACATGAATGTGCAGGGCACCAAAATCTTTTTTATACGCCCCCACATAAACAGCAAATGAAGACGAGCTCAAAACGTTTTATGCAAACTTGTATGGAGGCTTGGATCTTGCACATGATACACATATAGTTATGGGCGATTTAAATGCCAAAATAGGCCAGACGAAATACCTGGAGATCCTTGGAGGAGGCCTTCACCAGCGGAAGGGTTCTTGCAAAGTACTTATTACATATAAAAAATAGTAAAAAAAATTAAAGTTATTTATAAAACATAATTAATATAGGATTAAGATTACTTTTTTTGGCAAGAAATAAAAAAAACTTTTTTTATTATCATGTTTATAAGTAATTTATACTTTTGAACGGCTCTGAATCCACAAAAGGCCACAAAAGCTCGTCAAAAATACAAATAAATGGATATTATGATCTCACAAAGCAGAGCTATAAAAATTTTATTAGTAGCCATACCAAATTAAATAATATTCTATATGAAAGCGTGCGTTATATTCAGATATTTTAAAAAACGCGATTAATTGTATAACATATCAAAATATACGAGGTTATAATAAATCTTGAACTTGATACATGACTTTGGTCTTAACCGGTCACTTTTAGGTCAATGTCTTGAGCCGTTCGCTGAGTCAACTTTATGACAATATGGATAACTATGTCTGATACAAACAAACAAACATTACATATATACTTGTTAACGATATGTTGATTTATTTGAAACTCTTCTTTTTGAGGACTTATTAAAAAAAGTTTATGAAAGGTGAAGCCAAGGTACTCGTACTTTGCCAGCCATAACATACTTACAATGAAGGTTTGAAGAAGAAACTACTTGGAAATTGTTAACGAAACACAGTAAGAAGATTTTAAAACATATAAAGAAAAAGTGAAATTCAAATTACAAATATTTTTTATAAATTTTCGAACTTTGCGAGGGGCTCCCCTCTCCTGAAAATTTATTCTCCCTTAGCTTTAAAATTATCTACGTGTGGAGCACGCTTACCACCACTGGAAACACTGCTTTAGACTGATAAAAATGTCGTAGTTATCAAAAAAATTGGGTCGTTTTGTCCAAATTTTTTTCTTATTAACAGAATTAAAGTAAAGCACAACATGTTTTTTATTGTTAATATATATAAACTATGAGATTATATCAATACAATAGACCTTGGTACCTATCGTATTTGTTTAATATTGTTTGTGCCAGCTATATCGCGTATGTGCCCAGCTATTGCTGTGAAAATATTAGTAGGCGATATCTTTTGTTAAATGTCATAACTCATAACTTTGTGGAAGATTATTGTTGGACCATTAATTTTAAACATTTGAGTTCAAGTAAAAATATTGGATGTTTAATATTTTGTGTCTTATATTTTGAGCTCTTAATGCACAAATAGGCCGAGCGACTCCAGATGAAAAGTTGTTTTGGGGACACGGTAAGAGAAGCGAGCGAGGCAAACTACTTATTGACTTCTTTTTAGTAAAACAATTGTTTACTGTGAACTCTGATTAAAAGGGTCTTTTTTATCATCATACCGTCGAAAATATGTATAGATATAATTAATACCAGGACTACACCCACTAGAATATAAAACACTCAAGAATAATGTTTCAGTTCGACACACTGAAAAATCTAAGAATATCCAAGAACAATATGATGTCACATCATGAATATTGTAAAAAAGGCTAATTCCATGCTCTACTTAGTGAGAAAATCATTCCAATGCCTTTCACCAAGAACACTCTTAAGGATATATAAATGTTACATTAGACCACTATTAGAAAAAAAAGCCACGAAAATGATCAGGTCACTAAGGAAGAAATATTATAATGAGCGTCTGAAAGCACTTGATCTTACTGATTTAGGAAGTAGGAGATTAAGAGGAAATCTTATTGAAACCTATAAAATCCTCACTGGCCACTATAATGTTCCAGGAATTGAGAAGCTCTTTATTTTAAGTGAAAATACACATTTGAGGGGTACAAACTTTACTTGTGGTCCAGAAACAACATGTCTTATATCATTCAAAGGATTTATTTATTTACAGCCCAATGGCCAAACTTAGACTAAAAACAATAAAATACAATTAAGATTTACAAAATTTACAGTAAATGCTATCCTCTTATCCCCTCCAGGTATACTCTGAAACCACAGTATACTACCCCCATAAGCTTCCCAAATAGGTCGCTCTCAGGTGAAGAGTCGAGAAACCCATTAAGCAGCGAGAGTAACCGGGGAATGGGCGCTTGTTGTCGCTGGACAGTGCGAGCCGAACGCACAGCGAAAAGGTTATGTTTCCGGCAGCGGTAATAGTTGTCCGGAACGTATAGCCTCATGATCTCTCCCAGCAAGTATGCGCTTTCCGTTTCATTCTTTATTACACTCAAACCAAACCTGAGCACAGAAAAATCCCTAGGAAGCTCTAATGAATTATACCCTAACACCCCCATCAAGAACTTAGTAGGGTAGAGGTAAGGAAAAAAATTGTATCTTCTTTTATACAGATTTCTCAGGAACTTCTTTTGCACTCGTTCAATAATATCCCCATAATACCATTCATAAGGGGACCATATTACGCAGCGGGTTTCGAGAATTGGCCTTACTAGTGATGAATATAGCACCCTAGTGGCAGTGTCCGTCAGACCAACCGAATTTCGCAGGACAAACCCTTATCTCCTAAAAGCAGCATCCGTAATCGTCCGAATTTGCTCCGCAAATGAAGGATGAAAGGTCTTCAACACTATCGATATATTAATTAATATATTTAATGATAGCTCATTTTAAATTAATTCTTCGTCTTATGATACTTTTTCATGTGTGGGTGGGTGCCAACGTTAATAATTAATAAATATCCTAGCGTTAATTACAAAAACTTTATTATTTGCCTGTAAACTTGAATAGTTATAATTATATATTTAATTTATATATTTATATTAAAGTAAATGCTCAGTAATTGCAATAATTAACTTACAAATACTACTCAAACTTTTCTTACTTGATATCATTATCTATTGTGCAAAATAAATGGTTATTGCAATAATTATAATTCTTATATTATATTAAATTACTTTCAATTATTATAGTATAAAAGGAACGCAATAATTCACGTTTTTTTTAAATCCTACCATTTACTAAATTATAATACTAATAATATATACTAACGCAAGCATTTCCAACTTTGTCTTATTTGATAGTATCATCGTTTAAGATTAATGTGGTTATTTCAACACAATTATAGTATTAAGATATGCGTATCCTGGGAAAGACGAGATAGGAAAAGTATGATTGACTTTGTGATAGTGGGAAATGGGTACTAGATACCAGGGTGTAACAAGGCACGCCTATACACACCAATAATTCTTTGGTGATATCTCATATAAAAAATCTATTTCGGGGTTGGCGTAAGATGTACATGTCGTACACGGATGGTTGGACTAGAAAGAATAAAAGTGAAATAACTGCGATTTGCAAGAGGAATATGCATGTAACGTAGAAAAGCTTAAATACAGATAAAATGGAAATTGACGAAGTATGTGAGGTCTACCAAGTATGGGTGAAATTAAAAGATACCTTAGTCTCTACGGCTACTAAGTTATGTGGAGTCGCTTATCACGTCATGACTTCGGAACCAATATAAAGTTTTTCTGGAAAGCCGTCAAGATGCGGTAGGGTTTCCGGAGAGATGATGGCTGGGCGCGACGCAGTATTTAATCACTCTCACTTTTTCATTGTAACTGGAACAGGGCACGGTGCCGTGCACGTGCCCACGAAGGGCGAAATGTTATCATTGTTCCATTATATAAAAGCAACGGGTAATAAGAAGATTGTACAAAATACTTAGTAGATTGTAAAAAAAACAATGCGAAGATATTAATTGAAAAAGTGATAAAAGAGTATTGGATATGCAAGCAGGATTAACAAAAGGCATTGGATCAGGTCTTTTCCTTTCAAAAGGCCAAAAAGTTTTCTGTACTTTTGTAGATTTGGAAAAGGCTTATATAAAGTCATTGTTGTCTATGTACCACCAGGTGAGCGGCCAGTTGATTCAGGCGTTGAAATCTCAATATAGGGACTCTATGGCACGCGTCAGAATCAACAGAGCCTGCACGGGTTGGTTTCCTGTCGAGAAAGTGGCTGTTCAATCTATTCACAGATAATTATCTGAAATATATGAAAGTGAACGGGGATTAAAAATGGTCCAGCTACTACTGGATTGTCTCCTATTCGCTTACGACCATGTGATAATTGCATCTTCGGTGGAGGAATTGCAGGAGCTGGCAAGTGAACATTGTGGATTAAAAGTAGATGTAACGACAAGGATGAGAAAGGTAATGCTTAGGTGGTTTGTGTAGAACGGATGAATATGAGGCGGAATGCGGTAAACAAGTAAGACATACAAGGATACCGTGGATGGTGAAGTCGGATCGGGTAGGCTTTGCCGTACATACCTGGACCAAATCCAGGACGTACTCGATGAGGGAGGAACACTAACGTGCATGAATGGTGAATGTCAGAAAGTGGCTGAAGCGAGATAGACCACAAGCCCATGAACAAAAAATACCTGTGAAATGACCCAACCTGAATTACGCTTAGAAGGCTGTTACTATATCTGAAAATAGCTCTGAGCACTATGCCGTCATTTCTGAGCGGTACATGTGAGTACGTGAGTGAATGGACTTTCTCAGGTACAATGGGGGAATTTCGACTAATTATTAATGTACGGCTTTGTTATAAGTGTATAGATGATTAAAAATAAATGTCGAAAAACCTAGTGCCGTACAAAAGTGATGGTGCCGGAAGTCGGTGAAAATTTTTAATTCGACGACAGTTGCAGAAGCAATATAGGTCATTTATTACTGTACGGCATTTGTGTGATTCCTTTTGGACACATATACAGATACTTTACCCGTAAACGCCGTACATATTCCCAGCGGAGCGGTCGAAAGCCAAGGGTCGGAACCCTACCCCTACACCCATATACCCTAAGGTCATTGTAAAATGTACGGCAACATGTTCAAAATATTATTTAACACGGACAATAATGTTTTATAATTATGCCGTCCAAATATTATAGTTAATATTTGTGTAATTAAATATTTATCGAAATTTCAGGATTTACCAAGTTCTTACTTCTGTAAGATCAGAGAATAATGTACGGCAACTTGTTTTTTTACATAATGTTACTAAATATTACCGTTGTACATTATAGCCGTTCATTATAAATGGTAACAAATAAAAATATTATGATAAAAAATATATGAAATTTCCGAAATTTAGATGACTTTTCAAATGCTCCTAGAGTAATATGGGGAGTAATATTTTCAAAGATTATTGTTATTTTATATGTAACAAATATAAATTAACAAAAAAAACCAGATGCCGTACATTTTACTCCAGATTATTCTTTACGGCTGATAAAAACTTCGACGACGTTTGAGGTGTCCCTTAAGGTCATTAATAACTGTACATATCTGAGTATACTACCATAAGGCTGTAAAGTATATTTACAGCCTTATCGTACCAGCAGAGAGAGGTAAAGGAAAAATATTTTTAACAAAAATAAAAATATAATACAGGGCGTCCCAAAGTTATGAGACATGAAGGGAAAGTACCTTAAATATCGCAGATAGGGTATTTTACTAAAAGAAGTCTTTATGTTATTTTTAAAAGTTAGTAATTCTGCATTCAAAGATTTTTTAAAACTACTTGCCTCGTCTGGAAATCGAACCGGCTTAAATTTAAAAAAAAAAACACCCCTACTTTTATGATGCCAATCGAAAGAATGGCCAAAACCTAATAACTTTTCCAAAGTAACAGACTCGTAGGGGATTTTTTTAGGTCAGCCTATTCAGATACGATAGATAATGTTTTTAATTTGATTAAAAAGATATATTCACGCTGTTCCTTTCTTTTAAAATACTATGTTACTTAAGAAGAGTTATTAGTTTTTGGCCATTCTTTCGATTGGCATCATAAAAGTAGGGGTGTTTTTTTTACATTTAAGTCGGTTCGATTCCCAGACGAGGCAAGTAATTTTTAAAAAATCTTTAAATGCAGAATTAATAACTTTAAAAAATAACATAAAGTCTTCTTTTAGTAAAATACCCTATCTACGATATTTAAGGTACTTTCCCTTCATTTCCCATAACTTTGGGACGCCCTGTATTGGTAGGCGGTGGTAGCGGACTATCGAAAGTGTACGGCATTTATCTTTTATTGAAGATTGTCTAAAGTATTAATAACCTGTGTTATTGCCGTACAGATAAAAGTCACCGGAAAATGACTCTTTTCTGAGGAAAGTAATTTACCCCATACACCTATGTGTTCCACAAAAAATGTACGGCATGCTGGAAAATGTTATCTATTTGTGAAGTACTCTCAAGATCATTTAATTTTATGTTGTTTCATATCATCATCACCTATATGCTAATCAGACATATGTTGCGACCCTTAGCTTTCGACCGCTCCGCTGGGAATATGTACGGCGTTTACGGGTAAAGTATCTGTATATGTGTCCAAAAGGAATCACACAAATGCCGTACAGTAATAAATGACCTATATTGCTTCTGCAACTGTCGTCGAATTAAAAATTTGCACCGACTTCCGGCACCATCACTTTTGTACGGCACTAGGTTTTTCGACATTTATTTTTAATCATCTATACACTTATAACAAAGCCGTACATTAATAATTAGTCGAAATTCCCCCATTGTACCTGAGAAAGTCCATTCACTCACGTACTCGCATGTACCGCTCAGAAATGACGGCATAGTGCTCAGAGCTATTTTCAGATATAGTAACAGCCTTCTAAGCGTAATTCAGGTTGGGTCATTTCACAGGTATTTTTTGTTCATGGGCTTGTGGTCTAAGAGAGATATGTCAGGACCGAGGTCCGTGGTGTCTGTCGCTTTGGGAAAAGGGCGTGATGATATAAATAATGAATTTAATGAACATTAATATAGTTTAATTTGAATTAAAATGTAAAAACCGGTGCTTAAATGCGTATCTTAGACACTAAAAAAGGAATATCACATAACAAAAGATTCTATACAATGCAACGCTATGCAATAATATGTTCAAAAAAGGTATTACATAACTCATATACCTTGTTTTATGCAATAAAATGAACTTACAATAATCGTCAATGAATTATAGGTACTTACTTATTTTTAGTTTCAAGTAGGTACTTTGCTTTTGATTAAGACTAATTAATATAACTTGTATGTTATCGTCATGGTCCTGGTCAAATATTATTTAATATTAGCGCGGCGATTAAACACAAAAAAATTTTTATTTCTATAAGACAGCAAAAACAAGTGAATCATTGCAAATTTTATAACCAATTTGTATGGTTGCGGTAATCTTCTATACTAAGAATATATCACATACCTTTGGTACTTCTATCTCGGTCTTGTTTAGATGAATGCCCCCAACTTCCACCAGGCCCGGAACATAATTTCGAACACCGTTCAAAGCATAAAACGTGTTCACCATTACTAACGACATGTCCATAGATAATTCGTACAAAGGCACGTCTATTTTGTAATGCTTCTCTATAATATCCTGTTCTCTTTGCTGAACGTAGTGCTGGAACCATCTATTCGTGTAAATGCTCATAACCGTATTTTGAATTCTCTCTATAAGGGTCATCTTCGTAGACAGCGGAGTATTCACACACGGTAGATATGATGGGTTATCGACAAGCCCGAGACGAGGCAAAGTCCACGACAGTAAATTGCTCGAAGACAAACCAATAATTGGCGCTTTAATTCCAAACACATGCAACAGTCCTAGCATACAGTCGCTTGTGAAGCTTTCCACAATCACCAAGTCGTAGTTTCTTTGTAACGACTCTACGAGTGGCTGCCAATTGATAATTTTCTCGCAGAGATTAACAGCCAAATCGCCAAACAAGTCTAATAAGTCAATTTGCTTTAAAATATCGCCAATTAAAGGTATTTTGTGATGCAATCTTTGATTTTCTACCAATTCCAAGTTAAATGTTTCCAACCCCACTTCGGCGACCCCTTTAAAGCTGACGTCTTTATAATTACTTGGCGGGTTTTCAAGAGGAAAATACGATGCAACCGTCAATTCATGGCCGCGTTCTGTTAACGTTTTGAGCAACGGTTCAAAGAACTTAAAGTGGCTTTTACCAGTATGCCCGAAAAGCCCCAAGATCCTGGCACCGTCGCCATTGCTTATTAATAAGAAAATAACCAATAAAATGGGCATAGCTACGATCTTTCTTACGCGATGTCTCGCAAAATACTGCGTATGCATCCGAATGCCGAGAAATTTATACTATTTTCAGCGGAATATAACGTCACTTACTCGATGCTAGTTCATTATTAATAGGTACTTAGATATAATTTCTGCAATTAGTGTAAGCATGCGGAACTAAAATAGTACTGAAGATTAGGGTACTTATAGAAGCAATTTTCACTTAAAAACAATGTAAGACTGTTTCATCTGTCTAAATGTAATACTAAAAAACTATGAAAAATAGACTAGATAAATGTACAAACATACAAATATAATTCAAAGCGTCAAAATTGTTTAGATAAATAAAATAGGAATCCTTACTTTTACTCTGAATTTCTTTTCCAAATTTCAAGCTCATAATATTGGTCTAAGATCCCGATATACAACGACCTTCACAGAGATGCTTATTTAATGAAATTTATTTTATATTTAATTTAATATGTCAATAAATATAATCCATATGGGTTGCCTAGCAAATTTCAGTCCAGAGTATTTTAATTAATATTAAAAAAAAAATTATTTTTTTAAACATTTAACCGGTATGATTTTTAGATAAATTCAATACCAATCGAAAGTATGAAGCCCATAGAATATGCAAACGTTAGGTTGTTTTTAATCAATTAATTATTTATGAGTATATTTTTTATGTGACACTAAAGTATATATACATCTTTAGTAAAAAAGAAAGTTATAGTTATACATATATAATACTACCCTGATTAAAAGTATTGATTGAAAAAAATTAAAAAAGTTTACTACATGCAAATTATAAAAAAATATATTTTTTTTAAATATTAATTAAACATACTCTGGACTGAAATTTGCTAGGCAACCCATATGGATTATATTTATTGACATATTAAATTAAATATAAAATATGTTTCATTAAATAAGCATCTCGGTGAAGGTCGTTGTATATCGGGATCTTATACTATATGTTACAACAAAATAAAAAGTTAGCTATGAGGTAGGTAGGGTGGTATTATTTAACTTAAAAAAATTCTACAAAATGATTTAATTGTTTATTAATTATCAAAATATTTCACAATCAACTATTATTTGCAAACGCTTATTGAATATTGACTGACACCTTATGTCGGATAATAAATAAAAACCTAACAAATACTGAGTTTTATACTGCAATAAGCACCACAATCATTCTGAAACAAAACATTCTCATCTTAATCACAATAGACAAAATAACTTACATTATTTTAAGACAGTAATAAGATCACCTGTCTAAAAGTTCTTTGCTTTAACATGAGTATTTATAATATTATAAAAATTATACCATATTTTATTTAATTTTAATGTATTTCTTACAAAATTAACCCAAAACAGAAAAAGTAAAAAAACATTTTGGCTGTATCAGTCTCCACGTATCACTTCATCAGAAAGCTGAATCAGACATATTGAGCAAAAAAGCGAAATATGAATTACACTATAATATACATTTCTATATAACATATTGTTGTCACTTTACTTACAGCATCAAATTTTTTAATTTAAATTTGTAATTCGTAAAGCTATTTCTTATCACAATTTTTATTTTCTTAAATCCAATCCTATCACTTATTGATCAATACTTTTGTAAGATTTGCATGTCTAGTCCAATAGCATTGTGTGTATATGTTATCATTCTCTTATCACATGATGTTTAGATATATTTAAAAAAGTTAGGTAATACATTATATTCCTTTATAAGAAATTATTGTCTAATTTTAAGTTCAAAGCTTAACTTGTGAAAATGCAAGATTAGATTTCCTATGTATTTATTACTCACAAGAATTTTTAAAAGATATAAACAATGCCTGATCCAACGGGTGAACAATATATATGAAAAAAAAATCGAATTGTCAAAAGAAAGAAATATAATCTATAATTTGGTTAAAAACTTACCCATATAAGTATATGAAGAATGAAAGCAAATAAAATGCTAATTTTATCCATCCTTCTCGTTGACAAACAGTCAAAACATCAGCATTCATTATGCTCGTCGGGTCATACAGACCAGGCCCCGACATCACAGGTCGGTTGCGATATCTAGAACAATAAACATCTTTATATAGTTCTGGTTTAATATGATCAGTAATTTATAGTCATTTATAAATACAATAAAATTATGAACAGTAGAAAAACTGAGATATATCTATTCAGGTTACTTAAAATCTGGAGGACGGCAGTGCGCCCGCCAAGTCGAGCAAAAAAGCTTAAGCTTACCTGAATATGTGATAGATAATTAATGGTAAATTGATTATTAATGCAAACCATTCTTGCGACAATAAAAACAACACGTTAATAAATAAATGCAGCAAATATTCCGGCAGCACCAGCTAAAATTAAATTTGCAAATTAGCTTATGAGGTTATTCGCAAGTCACTGAACTCCTTTACAAATCGATAATACATACAGGGTTTAAGCTATTACATTGATCAATTGGATTCTTATAATCAGTTTTTAATTCATCAAATGCTATCACATGAAAGATGGAAAAAAATATAAGAAAGGCGTCAATAATTAACGCAATAATGTATGAAAAAGCTGGGAAACTAAACGCCATTTTGACAAAACAAACATTGAGGATTGAAGATTCAAGAATATAAAATGAAGTATAAATTAGAAACTGTCAAGACTGGAAATCTTGACAACATGCTAACCCAAAGAAATGATAACTTGTCTGTGATCATGTGATATCCACAGTACATGTATCACAGACTTTAGTAATAATAAAAAAAAATCTTATTTCTTACTTTATGTTAAAGTTGATATAAGTATAATAATAATCATAAACATTTATAAAAAACAAGTAAAAAAATTGATCAAATCAATTGGGCAGTTTAGCGCGCTTTTGATTTTATTTTTTATTCTAAGTTTGACTTCTGACACACATTGTCGTTGGTCGTTAATCGTTATAATATTGACAAATTACGTTTCTCCAACTCAGCTGACAGTACTATCCAGAGTTTATCAACCAATAAATAAATATTTTATTAAAATTTAAGTGTTCATATTCATTTATTTGAATAATAGTTAATTTTCGAACAATATGTAAATTTACTACTTTGTTTTTTTTATTCAACACTTATATTTATATCATAAAGTTCAGATTTTACAAAGTACTGTTACGAATAGATTATAATGAACTTTTAATTCGATTACTTAAAGGACAAGATAAAAAACCATGAATATTTTGTTTTTAACTTTTTTATTAATTAAAAGTTCTCTTTCTGTACATCATGATTACAAAGGATTTGACGACACCATTCTATTTTCAATCAATTGGCCTGGCTCTCCAGAAGTGTTAGAGAATTTAGTAAATAATAAAGAAATTAAACCTGAGGTAAGTCAACCAAAATTATAAAATATCTTCTCAATAACATCTTAAATCACTGTGAGTAAAATAAATTCTCAAGCATTGTGCTGCATATAATATATCTATGTATATCTAAAGTTTAACTTTCCAATAGTGATAATCAATTTGGATGTATGTGTGATATACATTTTATTTTAAAACAGGATTTATGCACAGTTTGAACCTCTAAAAATGTCCATGTGTGAGATTATATTTTAGACCACACTACTAACTACAAAGAAAAGCTTATTGGATAGCTGTGTATTGTTGATTGTATTTTGTAATATCTATAACCCATGGTTTAAAATTGTACAATATACAATATATTATATTTTGCAAAGATGTATTACATTTTTTTAGTATTCTTTTTACTTAATTAACCAAATATAGTATACACTTTAATTGAACTAATAATTTTTAGGAAAATCAGTTAAAAGTGACAACAACACAAAAGGAGCAATATGAATGTCATTTGCCAATATTAAAGGATAAAGTAACAACAAATGTTGAGGATTATGATGGTCCAACACCATTTGATTTATTGAAGCCAATATTTTCTCAGAAGATTTGTTCGTACCGTTTAGAAAGCTACTGGAGCTATGAAGTCTGTCACGGACGGCATGTTAGGCAATATCATGAAGATCGGGAAGGTATTTACGAAAGTGATATTTTATAAAAATAAGTTCTTGTGTATAATGCACACAGCAAAACAATTTTGATATTGTTTTGAAAACTGTTTATACTGTGTCATAGAAATTATGCAGGAATCCATCATATAGGAAGTTCACAAATGCTAAATAGTTCATCATACTATGCAATTGTTAAGGCTCATTAATTGGGTGTGGAAAAGACAAAGATAGTCTTGACTTTTCAAGGATAGAATCAAGATAAAGAAATAGATGCACCATACATACATAATGTGGTAAAAAATCTGTTATACTCAATAATAACATACTATATGATAATGTAGACATCTATAAAGTAAGGTATTATGGGTCAGCCTTCAGACTGAGTTAAAAAGAGCACTTTCTATGAAAGAATATGTGTAAGAAAAATTACCCCTTCAATGAAAAATCAAATGATTGATTGTAATTTAGTAATATGAGTTGCAACAGCTCTCATTTAAATAAGTGTATACTGTTATTATATTTTATACTATTAGTCATATATATTTCTAGTGAAATATACTGTGTTTAACTTAATATTTTACTATGTTTATAATTTTTATAGGAGGTTTACACGTTTACTTTACAGGTAAAGAACATAAGACCCACGAGTTTTTCTTAGGACGTTGGTCAGACGAAGAGCATTCGAAGCTTAGTAGCGAAGTAAAGGCTTTACAAGAGGCTAAAGAGAAGCCCAAGACTACAAAAGTCCAGGGCTCATCGTTACCTTACGTGGAGATTGCTATGAGCGATGGTGATTATTTTATGTCGCTCTCATATTAATGTTTATTTGCCAAATAATTTCAAATCTATTGCACAAGGTATTTTAAAGGTTTTCTTAATTTAAAAGCACTTAACTTTCCAGGCACCGTTTGCGATCTGAGCGGTCAGCCTCGCAAAGCGAGAGTGCTGTACGTGTGTTACACGCATGGCAAACATGAGATTTACTCGATGAAAGAAACCTCAACTTGTGAATATGAAATTATAATTCTATCGGGATTGTTATGCGAGCATCCCCAATTCAAGCCCAAAGATGTATCTGAAAATGTAATTAACTGTCTGCCGATTGGCGATGCACCTAAGAAACCGAGAAACCTATTGAAAAGCGAAGTCGACAGCCTGCGGCTGAATCATCAGTCGATAAGATTGACCAATGTGAGTCCGGTTGAGGTTTTCTTTAAAATATGTACGGCTTTTTGATTTATTTCTGTAGTTTGTATTAGTCAATAGTAAATGCCTATTCTGCTTACGAAGAGTTTTGATTGATTTTATTTTGGTAGCTTTTATTAACAGTAAAATTTTTAGAATTAGAACATGGTTGAACTGGCATCACAATTCACAAAGCATGCAAATATTTACAGTTTTATAACAGTTGTGATCTAGTGAAGTAGTATTTTTACAAATCTTAATGATTTCTTTAGTATTTCTTTTTCTAACAGTCTAATAGTGTTTAGTGATTAAATTTGCTACTTTTTTGTTGCCTTTTGTTTTGTATAATTTGTTTTTATTTCTTGGCTTTTAAACGATCCCAGGACGAGGCGGATAAGGATGTACTCGCCGTTTTGAAAGTTGAAAAGATCGAAAAGGTTCGTGTTGCATTTTATGTTTATTTTTATATTCATGATTTATTTATTTTCAGCTTCTTGCGTGACGTTCATACATTATTTTGCTTTGGAATTATGTGAATATCTATTATAGCAAAATATTATAAATATTTGCAGGACGGTGAAACTCATTTGAAGTTCGAGTTGCATCCGTTGTCGGAAGAGGCCGAAGTGGTTCAAAACCAAATAGGAGAAGACAAACCCGCTCCCGTCACCGACGACTCCCCGGTGCGGGCCTTTCTCAACGGAGAGAACTGTTTGAATGGGGTGAGAGTTTTTTCTTAATATTAAACTAATTAGTAGCCATTTAGGATTACCGAAAAGTTAGGCATTCAAGGAAATTTGTGTAAGCGAGCATAACGGAGACTCGAAGGGGCGGGTCCCCCCCGTGAGGCTTTCTGGAATTTATTGTTTATTTGATTGAGAAGTGTTCTGACAATAGTATACGTACATTTTACCGTGCACAAAGTATAAGTCCCGCACGTTGATATTGCGACTGGCGGCCATCTTAGTGATGTAGTCGAACTGTTAGTCTCAGTACCGTGCGCAAGGTAGCCAGCGCTTACGCGTATTGAGTAGATCTACCACGTGTATTTTATTGCTTTTTATTTTTGTTGTTTAGTTTTGTTATCATACTAATCCTATTAAAATGAGCAAGAAAGTAATTAATTTATTATTATTAACTTTTTTGTTGTCTGTACTTTTCTGTGGTGGATGACGTCACGTAGCTGTTATTGTGAAAAGATTCCAACGCAATGTCAACGTGCGGAGCTTATAACTCAAGCCTTGCTCGCTATGAATTTATGTATAGAGTAAATACACATATTTCTTCTGTCAATTTCTTCATACCTCTACTAAAAAGTAAAAGTAAACTCGTAAGGGCACCGGCTGGTGGAAGTACGAGTTCTGCTACGGCCGACACGTGGTGCAGTTCCACGTGGACCGAGCCGGCGAACGCACGTCTCTCACGTTGGGGGAGTTCGACGAAAAGGCGCATCTGCAGTGGATCAAGGAAAACCCGGCCAAAGCGCCCAAACCCGTCGGTGAGTTCTCTTATCCCTACGGCTGACAACTGCGTGCCTTTTTTCGTGTCTAGGAAGCATCGAATGATTGTTAATACACCTTTATTATTGTCAAAGCTAAGTTAAAAGGTTTCCTCGCTGCAGAAATCCGCACTTCGGTCTCGCATTTCTACTCGAACGGCGACGTTTGCGATAAAACGGGCAAACCTCGTCAGACGGAAGTGAAGCTCAAATGTCTGGAGAACTCGTCTAGTCCGGCCCAGGTGTCCCTTTACCTTCTGGAGCCCAGGACCTGCAACTACATCCTCGGCGTGGAGTCGCCTCTGATCTGCGAGATCCTGCCTTTGGCCGACGAGAACGGCCTCATCAAATTCAAAGCGTTCAAGGGTGATTAGTTTAATTTGTGTTGTCGTGTGGTTTAAGCCTTAAATTAACTTTAATTATCTGTGTATATAATAAATATGTGTATGTACAAGATGTGTTTTTCTTGTAACTTAAGCATTTCTTAGTGCTTGTTCACGTTGACTCGCGGTCGCGGTCAAAGTGTTCACATACGAAAGGCACGTGCGGTCTAAGTAGCGCCATATGTTAGATATTTCGTGACCGCGCCCACGAGTCAACGTGAACAAGTACTAAGTCGGTGGAAGTTATAAAACTTGACTTAGCTTAGTCCGTATCGGTGATTATTATTTTTCTTAAATAAATTAGTTCTCAATAAATAACCAACGCGTAGAAATCCAGGGCATTTATTGTATAAAAACAGAATTCCCTTTTTAAAAACCAATCTTGAATCGTGTTCGCCCTTAAGAATAAATGCAAAACATACTGAAAAAACAGTATTTTACAACCAATTACGACATTGCTTGCGTTCGGTGTGCTATCTATGAGTCCCATAAAATAAATAAAAATTAAAACAACAACTTTAACTTGACATTTATTTACATTTATATCAACAAAACGGGTGTTGTATAAAACAGTTCTTTTTTTACATCGATTGTACATGGGATAGGATATAGGTGCCTTACATTAAGGAAAAATATATTTACTTCGGCATTAGCGATATGACTTTGTTTGACCGTGACGCCATATTGTATTTTTAATATTAAAAAACTGTATTCTAACAAAAGTGTACAATGCTTAAAGTAATCGAAAATTCTTAATTCATAAAGACCCGTGGAGATTTGTCAATAACTTCAGTAGTTGAATATCGAATAACGTAACGTAAGTGTTACTTAATCCCCCTTAAATCTCACTACCTTTAGACATTTGCCACCGTAGAAATAAATCTTTTGTAATTTAATGAAACATTTAAAAGATAACATTACGATTGAAATTTAATCAAAAATTGTAATTGAATGAACACTATCGAAAATGCAGTACCATAGGTAAGGTAACTTAATTATAACATGAAAAAACATCAACGCCGTAGCGGTCGAGCCTGAAAAGCCTTGTACCTAATCAATGTTTTTTTTTCTGTACAAATCTAACAGTTTTATCGATTTTACAAAGTACAACAACAATGGATTCTCACCAGAGACACCTAACTATAGTTAAGTTAAAATTTATACATTTCATTATCTAGCTTACGCTTCAAATTCACCGAGTTTTTGACGCGTCGTTTTCCTCTTACTCATCAGTTTAATCCATAAGAATCAAGTTTGGAGAGTTATCTCCAAAACGTAAAAAGTCGGTGAAGAACGAACATAGTCTATTCACAATGTGGCCAGTAGCCGACTTTTATTTATAAAGAAATAATTTAAAAACTCAAGCCGATCACTGAACAAATTCATATAGTATCTTTCAAATTTTACACCGTCATCTACAAAGTAGTTTGTCTATTTCCTAAAACAATATGCGAAGAATGCTGTTTCGCAGAACGACCCGTTTCAATAAATTAAATTAAATGTTAGTTTTGATAATATGTTTGATATGAATAAAGAAAAGGGAACTTATTCAGTCTAAATATTGGTATTGTTTTGTTCAGACACCGAGACCAGACTAAAATTAACAATTGCTACGGCTCCACTTAGGTGCTCCATGATCATCAGTACCTGCATCGCTATCTAAGGGCTCTAGTGGGGCCGCAACTTAAGACTATAAATAAAGTTATACAATATAATTTGCTAAATATAAGTACAGTAAAAGCCAGAATAAATTGTAAATAACATGATTTTTTTCAGTAGTATGTCACATCATAGCAATACCGATCGTAAAACTCGTTGTCAAACAATTGTAATATAAAAATCACGCAAACGGTAGATGGCGCTATCCTCAAAATAGTTTCGTTATTAACCAGTTAGAATAACTGCAACTCTCAATTTGCCGAAATTAACGTTTACAATTGGCACAAATCTAAGTAGTATTAAAATATGTTTTTAATTTAATTTTCTAAATAACTTTTATAAGAAAATTATACGAACACTTAATTTTAACAAGAAACATCTAATCAAATATGGTGTAAAGTCCCACGTAAGTGCCATATATATATATATATACATTTTTTTAAACATACTAAACATAGTAAAAGCAGAATTGAGCATATGTGCTAAGTGGTCGTCGCTAAACGAATAGAAGTTGAAAGAAAGTGAAACTTACACAAACTTAGTATAAGATATTAAATACTTAAATACTAAGACATTTTGACTATATCAGCGTTCGATGTTCCGAGGTGTGGTCATTTGCGATAAAAAGTTCATCTGTCTAGAATTTCTTTTACAGAAATTATAACCCGTATTCCTAAACCTCAAACTTAGTAGATAAACAATCATTTGACAAGTTTTTAAACTAGATTCGGTTCCATATACGTCTCGGAATACGCCTTTTATAGTTCTACGAATCGAAGCTTTGTTAAAACACATGTTAAGTACACTACGACAGACAACAAGGTAAACAATAAACACATTGATCACTTTGAGATCATCTTATTAACCTAAAACCTTATTTTGAAATCAAAGAACTCTAAAAGTCTGCTTTAAAAAATGGCCACATTTGTTGGTAACAAATACAGGTATATTTGAAAATAACATATTTATTTATTCGTAGTAACAAGTAGTAAATAATAACTATAATTACTTCATGCCCAAGTTCGTTAACTTAGAACGGCCTGTTCTCTTTTGATTGAAAATAGGCCGCTACAAATTGCCGAACATTGGCCTCAGTACCAAAACGGTAGTGCGGCTCTTTGGACTAAAACTTAAATTAAAAATATGACACTCGTTGAAAAGAAGTTATCTCAGCTCTTTGGCGTCTTCGTTTATTGGTTTTAGAACGCAACTAAATAGAATATGACTTAAAATTTAATAATAAAATAACACGATAGCTATAAATGATTTTGGGGAATACTTTGGAAACGATAATTTTTTTGCTGAGGTCAACATTAAAAAATACTAAGCGTGAGTTGTGATCGATAAAGAGTCGGCAATTTAGTGTTATCAAATTTGGGACAAAAAATGTGAATACTGCACGTTCTCGCTTAGTATTAGTTATTTCCAGTTAACACTCAGCATCGACACAAACCTTAAGCTTACACTTATTAGTTAACAACTGTGCACATGGACTCATTTCCTTACAGCTAGCCGTTCGAGTGCACCGGATACATCACAACAAATGTCAAACAACCATTTCGTTCACAACTCACTCGCCACCGTTCATCTAGTACGGTCTCGAGAGCTCTTTCGAACGTTTCAATTGAACTTTGAGTCTCTTTGTACCGATTTGGAATCCGTTCATGGCCTGTATCGCGGCCTGCGCCGACGCGGCGTTGTCGTACGAGACGAAACCGAAACACTTCGAGAGGTTCGTCTGTTTGTCTATGAACACTTTGGCGGATATCACGTGGCCGAAGGGCAGGAAGGTGGACGCGAGGTCCGTGTCCGTGAACTCCTGCGGCAGGTGGTAGATGAACAGGTTGCCGCCCTCCGGGCCTATAAGTTAAATAGGGATGGTAAGGTACAAATAGATCACGACTTATACAATTGAGAACTAAGAACGATCTTAGGGAGCGTTCAAGTATTACGTAACGAATTTGGGGTGGTCTTTTTGTAAAACGTTACGATGCGGGGAATCGTTTCCTTGAATTACGCGTTATTGTTAATATTATTTTCGACTTTCCAGTACTTTACACCACATAATGGTAACTTTTAGGTATAAAGAGTCACTAGGTGATCAGGAAACGTTTTACTATACTTGGGTACAGAAAAACGTTACGGCGCGTTACATGGGGCGGGGGGTCAAATAATCTCCAAAAATTGCGTGACGTAATACTTGAACGCTGCCTTAGATGGTTTCTATAAATATGTAATTTTTAATATTAGCTAGCTATATCTATCAAGTATTGTCCCACCTTCAACCTGCTTCCCAGCAGCTGCAGCAGCGGCGGTACCAAGCACAGACCCCAAGGGCGCTGCAGCGAAAGTACCAAACTGTGCCGCGTACGCAGAGCTTAGAGGTTCAGCTGTTGACCCTGAAAATATATTAATCATTTTTTATAATTTTCAATATTATTTATTGGAGATGAAGTTAGGTCCGAGCTAAGATGAGAAAGAAAAAAAGGGAAATGCAATTAAAACAGTAATATAGTGTTAGTTAAAAGTATTCTTAATAACGTAATATAAATCTGTAACAACTCATTACACATTCATGTATTTGAAATTATCGTCTAAGGACGTAAAGCCAATATTCAGTTTTGTAAATAAATTAGGATATGTTCTGTCTTAAATTTAGCAACAAATAACCATGCAAATAAATTGTTTTAATTACTCAAACAGTTAACAAACGACAAACTTAACACTAGGTTAATTCAAATGTTATTTGATATTATTATAATAGACGATGATAGCGATAAAAAGTTGACGACAACTTATGGTTAGTAGAATAACAATGCCAAACAAAAAAAAAAACAATACACAATGATTATTTATAATTCATTTAGCGAACAACAAACCAATGATTCACAGCCTTAGATATGCATCTACAAAGATATTTTTTATCACGTCCTATGCACTATTCACAATTTGTTAAATGAATGCACAGTTTAAAAAGTACTTTTAATAACTAGTCTTTGAGAAACATTTTGTTATAAATGTTGCAGATTTAATCGTTCTATAAATATAATAAATTAATGAATTATGTACATTTAAAAGTCAATTTAAAACAACGTAAAGTTTTCTACATACTACACATTATATAATGATATCTATGCACTATGCACTACAGAAATATAACATCTACCTAACACTAGGTACTGACTAATACCAGTGGCGCTACATCCTCTAAGTGTTGGCTTCAGATTATTGTATCTGTTTCGAGATAATTTTTCTTTACAAGGTGATCAGCCTATGTCTGACGCCGTCGATATTTAGATTTAAGGCATCCCGGTCTCATGATGTTTTACTTCACCGAACAAACGAGTGTTATTTATGCACATAGAAAGTGTCCATTGATGCACAGCCGTCGAATGCACTAAGGGTTGTGAGGTCAACGCTTCAGACACTACGCCAACACTCTCTTATTGAATTAAAATAGTCAGTCGAAAATCTATAATCGAGAAGCACCAGAACCGACATTACATTCTATTTATTTAAGCAATTATTAATAATTAAGTTAAGATTAAGACGTTGGTGAATTACAAAAATGCATTTTCAAAGCCTTGGTAGACGACGGGAAAAGGATAAAATGCACAGAAAACAATACAAGCCAGCCACAGAATATACGATAAATGAGATTTTAAAAAGTAACATTTTTCTTAATTATTGGATATAATAGCCGTATATTCATTTTATTTAATGGACTTTTACGAGTGACAACTCTGCTCTGGAAGTATTTTGCTTGACAGGAAGGGTTTTAGTGCCTAATGTCATTTATTGTTAATATTATTTAGGATGTTGAAGGTAAATAAAGATTTAAGTAAAAGTCAATCTTAGCATTATATAACTCCTGATACATAAGAAGTATATAACGGGAATAATCGTAGCAATGATAAAAGCATCAAAAGAACAAAATAAAACTCATTTATCGCATTCGATGATTCATAAACTCGCATTAGATAAAATTGTCATTCCATAACACAAATTTCAAATCCGGCGATGGATTACCTGTGATGTTAGTCTTTCCGAGAAGACCTGAAGTGTGAAAAAGTTTCGTTATTAAACCTCTTTTTTAATCTGTCAACGTTATAAAGACGCACAATCTGAAAGAGGAAATGTTTGCGGGCGAAAAGAGATCGTTATAAGTACGAATATCTTACGTGGCTACATTCCAATTAGAGATTTGGACAGGTTCAGCAATTAGGAGCGAATTTATGGAGGCGTAATTGTTCCGGGGACGGTAGACGGAAGGGGCCGAGGACGAAGCAAAAACGTCAATTAAGCCTGCCAGATTGATACTTTAAGTATTTTATAGCCTCTATTTACGTTTAAACAAAACTGAAAATACCTTATGCCGAATATTTGAATTTTGATTGCATACTTCAGGAACGATGTTTTCGTACACAATTCTGGTAGTTAAAACTTTTAAATGCAATTTTCTTTGTTAAAGCCACAAGTCCTCTCTAGATAAAATTTCCGTTGAAAGGAATTTTTATGAATATTTCTGTGAAGATATAATTTCATATACTTACATAGTTGTGGCGCTGGAGGCTGTTGGGCCGTAGCGGGGGCCATAGGCGCCGCTTGCGTCACGACCGGGGGCTGCGTAATGGCCGCTAGCGCAGCTAAGTTCTGAACAGACACCGGCGCTAGAAGCCCACTGAGTTGGTCCGATCCACCAATTGTCCCAACCCCACTCACCGCTCCGCCACTAAGCCCTGCGCCATTGAAAGCGATATCTGGGTAGTTAATACCTAAGACACCCAAATAAACGCAAATTAACAAAAATAGGACAACAAAATCAATAAGGTTGTATGGGGTCAAAATAAAAAAGAAAGAAGCGAATCAACTATTTACCTACTACTACAATATTAATTGTAAATAATGTATCACCAAAAAAATGAAAAAATTAAAGGGACAAACTAGGTTAAGCGTAGATATTTAAAATAGGGATAATTGCAAAACTTCCTCAAACTGAATGCGTAATTATCTACTTAGTTTAAATCGGCGCTCGTTTTTAATTATGAAATTGTAGCGTAGTTTTTTAATTATGTACCTACTTTAAAGAATCATTAACTAGGTAATAAAGCTTTAACTTAATTATTCATCTAAGTATATGAAAGCAAAGAATATCCACACAAGCAAGTATATAACCTATTTAAAATGTACTTAAACGTGGTAATACATTTTATGGTGTTGAATGTTTATTTCTTGATTTAATAAGTATAGATTTTCTATTCATGTGTGTAATATCATCGCGAGCCTAAAATATTCTATTACTACCTTACCTTGTAACAACGTTGAGCCTTGGCCTTGTAGAAGCTGTTGCTGCAGTCCAACCGCCTGCAACTGCTGCAACAATTGCAGCTGCGTTGCCGGTGATAAGGCCGCCTCAGAAGGCAGCTGATAAGTCGGCGTCACAGGCGTCAGGCCCCAGAGGCTCGCCTGCATTGCTTGCAGTTTCTTTTGTTCTTTTTCTTTTTGCGTATCCGCGAATTTCACAACAAGTGGTGCTGAACAACCTTCCATGGTTTGGCTGTGATGAAGCGTCTGGAATTATGTAAATTAAATGTTAAAGTAGTTTTGTGTGAACTAAATAATAATAACACTAGTAAAGTCGCGACTTGTAAAAAAAATTTCATATTTTGTGAAACGTCACAATGGTTAAAAGCAGATTGAACTAAAAATATTACTTTAAATATCATATTATGTACTATTTATGTATTAAATCTTGCCTTATGTATTAATCTTATATACTTTTTTTTATTTGACAAAGTATTGTTAATTGTACCTTAATAGCAGCAATTGCAGCTTGTTTAGAGACGAATGTTACAAATGCACACCCTTTGCTTTGGCCCTGTGCGTCCCTTAGCACTGTACATTCCTCTATAGCGCCGTGTCCCGCGAACAACGATCTAACATCATTCTCTGATAGCTTCTTGTTGAGCATTCCCACAAATAACTTGCGCTCTGAAAAAGAAAAATAGTCTCTATTAAAATGCTGTCAAAAATAATTCTAGTAAATTTTAATATCTGTGGTATCTTATATCATTCTAATAGAAGGATATTTTAAATTTATTCCGTCTTTTGAGATCTGAAACCATGATACAAAATATATAATGAGGGAACAGCCCTTCACCCTTTTTGTTTCAATATTCACACCGTATTATTGTATTTTATCTCGCATCCAGTCGACAAACAACGGCGAATCCCTATTAAATTACATTCATATCTGAACGCAAACGCTAAATCCCGTTGCTGGGTAATTTTAACGCTAAAAAATATTGCACATATTCTTTGTCTACGAGCAATCATGTCACGCTTGAGCTTTTATCATGGCCGCGGGGTTCAATTCCGTTTCCTTATATTAAATAATAAATCGTAGACGACACATGTTGCGCTTGTAAAACAACTTCGCTCGCGACCACCGTACAATTATTTGTGGTGGCCCAAGTAGTTTTCAACCGAATATTTATAAAATATTTAAGAAAATCCTCGTAGAGTTCACAGTATTCCAATGTAAGAGACAAATATTATGAATGATTTATTAGCCCTTGTCGCACTCGCATAAGTATTTGCATCACACTTTGCAAGGTGCATTGTGATAGAGACAACTGGCGCGAATCCCCTCAAGTGCTACTGAAATATGCATCCTGTGAGCCTGACTAGCGTTGCAAACTTACTAATAAATTAATAGATACAATGTTTTTGAATCGCATACATCTTTTGTTCAGCAAGAACTGAAAGTGTTAGCAATCTTTTTAAAACACATAAGATAAACCCTAGCAAAATAAGTGTTTTTAAATTAGAAGAGTGTTTAATGGACGGGGCTTTCGAGAAGCATCCCGGTTTAGGAAGGTTCTAGAAATGTTTACTCGTAGAACGACGCGAGCGCGCCTTTATGAATACAAAGAACATGCAGGTCACGTAACATTTTGTCAAGCAAAGAATTTCACCTGTATGTTGGTAGTTTTAATACATTTTTATTTTTAATAAATAAAGCATTATTCAAGGATGAATATCACTCATATTATCTATATATACATACATATACATAAACTGAAGTTTAGTTTACCGTCTACAAGTCAATATAATTAACTAAATAGGCGGTATAACTATAAATTTGACACAAAATAAATGTTTAATGTTTTAAAACATTTCCTGAATCAGTCAGATATTATGACAAGCACGGAATATGCTTTTAGTAGAATATCAACTTCACAAGCGACATTTGATACCATGTTATTTTACACGTAAAATTCTAACACATTAGCATTTATTTTCGATAGTGGGCCAATATTTTATAAAAATTGTTTTTACCAACTTTACTGACAATGGATGTATTTTTATTTGTTTCATCCCAAATGTTTGATGGTGCTTACATTTTATATTCAAAGTCACACCAAAATTCATAAGACTCTCAAACCATTTCGTGTTTATCGATAAGAGTCGGTGGGAAATCCGGTAGTTTCACTCACTGACAAGTATTTTAATCTACTTTTCGTATTAGCATTAATTAATAATTCAATGCCATTCAGTTTCAGGTTTCCGTTCTATTTCTATGTTGATAAACCGAGTGTTCTATTACATAACCACTGGAAATGCACGGCTAAGTAAAGGCGAGACCTATTTAAAACAAAAGCTAAATAAGCAACCAAAGTGGCACCTAATTAGAATATTCGAGCCACTCAACGGCGGCTAATCAGTTTAAATGGCCAAGTAATTGTGTGCTCAGTACAAATAACGCTTTAAAATGTTAATGCCTTAAGTGCACTACGGCCGAGGGAGGGCAGAGTCGTTAAACAATTTACATAGATTGCCAAATGACAGCCTCTAGTTAACTTCCATGTTTCGAAGGATAACCTGAGACCCAAAATCCCAAAAGTTCAGAAAAACAAACAAATAATTTTACAATATGTGCACACTGCACACATGTATGAACCCTATTAAATTGATATTCCGCCTGGAAGCTGCAGCGCTATAACATTAGTTTATATAGTATTGTTACCTCAATTATCTCACAAAGACCATTGATAAGGCAAAGTAGTGAATAAAACAAGAGATTAACCCAACAGGGTCGACCCAAAACAGTCGAATAATTAAATTTTAAGAGCATAGTTTAGTTAATTAGCGGTATCGGCTAACAGGACAATATTACGCAAAATTTGAGTTTTCATAATTATAGTTGCTTATTTCCTCCATCAAAATCCCAATTGAAACAGACGTTTTTGTTATAGGCCTGTAATAACTGTATCTTTCTTTTATTATTATTAGTTTTAACAATAAGAAAATACGTAATCTAACGAAACGTTTATTTGTATAAACTCTTTTGCATAAAAAAACGGGCCCCTAAAGAAATTCACGTTCAAAGGTCGATGTCAGTTCATTAAATGAAATGTAATTGTCTAACGTAGTCTAATGTATACTTATAATCATGTAAATTAATACGCTTGAAGTGAATTCTGGCAAGGTCTTTTTTAAATTAAATAAAGTTAAAAATGTAAAAACCTAATTACTAGTGTGCCCTAATCTTGCCAAAATGACAGCTTGCGTCGTTCTGGGCATGCTTTCCACGATGTTTTTAATAACGTTTTAAACAATAGGTTCCCACTCTGCTGCATTCACTCTTTTTAGCTCCCTGATGTTCTGTGGAGCAGGTTGCACTGATCTTACTCTCTAAAATTATTGATCTTTTTAGAACATCATAGACATGCTCAATTTGATTAAGGACAGGACCAGCTGGCCCATTTAAACGACGGAACCTAACTTCTTGCATGTTCGCTACCACGTCGCCAGAACAGTGCGGGCGAGCATTGTCCTTAGGTGGAGTTTAGTTGTGAAATAATAGAGCTATCGGACAAGGTGACTTGAAGTGCTACGCGTTAGGTATTGACTCAAATACGATTATATTATACATTGTTAATTTAAAAAACCATTATTGATAACAACAATTTATGATTTGAGCAAACCCAAAGGAGATATCTAGTCGTTTTTAAATACGTTTCCGCGTCATGTGCACACATCGCACACTTCAAGGCTTCACGCCCTAAGTGGAGTGTCATGGAAGCGATACGCCAACATATTGTGCACACACGGCACACTTACATACAATTAGCACTTCGACGCTGCCTTCTTAATATCAACTATAAACCTACTTCACCTACTTGCTAACATACACCGAGGACACGTTGTACTATATTACCAAGTGATTATGTTATATTATAAAATACAAGAAAATTAATACTTTTTATCACGATTTTTAACTCGAAAATTAATTGATGATTGAAGACTAAAATTGTCAGAATCATGGCAATCGACGATGAAGAATATATCTAGCAGATGATATAATATATTATTTATGCTTTTTTTCCTTGCTTGTATGTAATTTCTGATTGATGATATAGATGATATCTTACAAACACACACAAAACATGTATTTAGCTTAAAATAATCCGTATTCAGTAGAAAATTATTAAAAAGACACTTTAGTAAGAACCAAAGTAAAGTTCATATAACCCTTAAGAAAAATCCTCTTAAATAAGTAGCAAAAAACGCTTTATTATCTAATACAACATGAATAAAGTGAAAACAATCGAGTTCTGTATAAAAAAGAGTTTTCAAAAAACATCAACACTCGAAACAAATTGCAAAAGGAGAAGGTCATTTCTTGTCTGTCGCCGGTTAAATAGAAAAGGTGCAAAACCTAAATGAGCTCTGAATAGTACTTAGAGCTCGCTGCGAATGCGCGGCTAAAGTTCAAAATCCATCTCTTGCAGACGGCAGTGAGGTTAATTACTTCTTTATTAAGTAGTTTCAGTATCGTTGGAATTAGTTAAACGCTCGTCGAGTTTGTCTAGTTCCGTCGCAGATTAAGCCCGCAAAGGTAAGTGCAAAAGAGCAAGTGGCAGTTGAGATGAATATGGATAAACTCGTTTAGAGTTAACTTCTTAAAAGCGTTTTCTTCAGTTAAAGTTAAAGTATTAAGAGTATCGCTGGTTTAATAGAAAGTGTGATATTATAGGAGGATTAATTTTTTTTTTTAAATAATAAGTTAAAAAAAAAAAATCGTATTCCATAAGAATATTCAAGTATAGTAAATGCGGATAAAGCTAACATAGGAGCACAAATTTTTAAGCCGTCCCCAATTACTTTACTTCGTTGACTACGTGAAAATCCGTTTAAGCGATTTACTCACGACTGCGTACCTACAGTTGATCTTATTAGCCCGACGCGTTCGCCATACGAATGGAGCCAGCTACGTGGATACTTCGTGATCAGTGTTGCCAGATAATTAACTGAAATCTCCTTTAATTGTAAGTTGTATTATCTCACTGTAAATTGTAGGTTAGAAAAGAATACAGATAGGTCGGCATTTAGGTAAACCTTTTTAATTTTTTTAAATCTCTGCTACACAATACATGTGTAGGACAATAGCAGAAATATCCTCCAGTATTTTATGAGAAATAAAATCGATTCTGAGTCAAGGTAAAAACTTGCAAAGTGTTAGGACTTCTCCGCACTATGATATCGTTCACTGCCCGCAAGTCATTTTCGACGGCATTGATACGATTAAAAACTAATCCCATTTCGGTACGATGCCATTTCCTTCCGACCGTTCCAGCGCAAAGCTGGCGCACGTAATAAAATACCGTCGAATTAGATAAACACTGCGAGCAGCGGGTCTTTCTGCATTTGAGGGGTAATTTGCAAAGCCTGCGCCCCGAGAGAGAGAGAGGATGAAAGAATTCGTTTGTTGAGGGAAATATTTCGCACTGTGAAATACGTTGCGGTGCGAATGAAAAATCATCTCCAAGGAGGCGGTAGTCGGAATAGCGTGCACCACCCGCCGGGGAATCGCCGCCGAAAGATTTGCGAATTTAATATTGTTTTCCGCGTTGGCACCGCTCCAACGTGTGGCCAATTTGAGCAACGTGACACTAAATAACGTAAATGCGGATCATTAGATTATTGTTCGACATTACACCTCTAATACTCTATGAAGTTTCTTCTAATATCGAGTGTTGTTTAACTTTTCCCTTAACCTTTAAATCGTCAGCACGTGTAGTGTACTTAATGAATACAATTCAGAAATTAGTTTTTTTGTTGTCAATACAATTCTTTAAAGGGCACAAAGTTGCGTCAAAAGACACGGCCAAAACATAACAGCTATTTAACTCATACCCTCGATTAAGCGATGTAATGAAACAAAAACTGTATAAGGTATGTAAACTATAGAGGTTAGTTCGATTACGATCCAACAAACCTTTAAATATACTAACCCGTTAGCTGAAGAGTCTATTTACCAATCGCTTGTGTCCATTTTGAACAACCATGTTTTGTTATCTCGGAAAATTGAAAATTCCTGAATGTCATCGGATTGTTAGCCATGCATTCAAACATTCCAAGCGTGAATTCAACATCTGATAGTGTTCATTTCACCTGGAGGCTGCTCGACATTTAAATTGAAATGCTTCACTTGAGTTAGTGACGTCACAGGAAATTACATCCACTACACTTCTCTCCGACATCCACCTAGCTCGTGTCTTTGTACTAGAACGCATTTTCTGACACCTAATAATTAAGATACTTTATCTGGTAAAATCAATTATTCAATATAATGTAGATTTTAGGTGTTGTCTTCGTGTGCGTGTGTTTCTCACACACTAATACTCATTTCGACATTACCAACCACATTCGTTGAATGTAAATTGTGAAATAGTGTGAATACACCACTAACAGTTGTTTAAACTCAACGTCACCTAATTTACTTTTAGTGAAGTGACAAAACATAATATATTTTATATTCTAGCGATTTTTGTAACGGTAGCAATTTGTGCTTACGTAACTCGTAATTAAATATTGTTACTGTTACTGAGAAGCTGTCGGAAATCAAAACACTGCGTTTTTTTTAAATAGAGTAGTTTGTGAATCAAGGAAACCTGCTATTAATATTAATTGGATTTTGATTTCGAATAGATTTCGAACGAAACGAAAACAAAAAAAAACAAATTTCGTAATAATATTCTTGATTCAATATGTTAAACTATTCGTATTTTCTGGTAATTACAAAGTTATAAAGCGTGGTAAATGCCTGGAGAAATAACACAAAACGAAATAGAATAAAAAAAAATTTAGATCGTCTATGGCCTGCACTATCAGTTCGTCTTCACCAAGTTAAGTAACTATGTCCAAAATGTCTATCTGTTTAACGTGGAACACTGTGAGTTTTAAAACAATATAGGAATAGCTTCGATGTATATGGGGCCCATACATTAAAATAAAAAATCGGTTCACCGGTTACAAATATCTCATAGAGACTTCAACAAGAATAGTAGTAGTGGTCTGTGTATCTTTAAGACGCAATCAATAACATGCAATCATCTACGGCGTCCCGCAGCGACCCTCCATCTTCCGTTCGAGGGATGCTGTTCCGCACGGAAACGCACCGAGACGTTTCATTTCCACATGGAACGGCGTGGAATTGAATAAATTTGAATAAGCACATAGCGTGAAAGATTTTATATGACTCGTTAAGAGGGTAAGGTTACATAGCAATATACTTATAGCGCTCCAGTCGACACAATACACAACACACAATACACAACTGTAATATATTTAAATTTAAAATATTACACATCTATATACATTTATTCTTTAATAAAATATATACAGTATAAAAAGTAAACTCAGTTTCCCGTATTCCAATTCAATAAAAAAATAAAACTTTTTAAACAAATATTTAAAAAGGCTTGGCTGAAGGCCGAAATCAATATTGCAAGTTGCGTATTTTGAAAGAAACAAAGTAACACCAACAGTACCTGAAGATACATTTAATAAGTACGGTAGATTGCATAAGTACGGTAGATTGCATTTCTCTTGAAACAATTTTTAATGACACAAACAACAAAATATGTATTAAATTTTGACATTTAAGAGTCAAGACATATATTTTAAGCCTTCTACATTATAACACTGGCATTTAGATTGAATCGCTCAGGAATACACTTAAAACACTTGTATTTTATCGGAAGAGTTCAGTTGTGCAGCCAATTTAAACAATGCATTATGCAACACCGTGTGACTGCGACTGTATGGAAAATAATTCCATAACGTTAGACACAAAAAGTTACATATCAATTCGATTACTAAATCAGCTTTATTTTAGTTAAAAACAATATGCTGAATTGGTTGTATACGTGGGACAAACTTTGTTTGTATTCCTTAAAAAATGCTGGCATTAAACGAAAGTCCGAAATGTAAATGCTATCATAAGACTGGTGCAAATAAATTATTTCTAACATTCACCGTATAGACATAACAAATTAAACATGAAATGGAAAGCGTCATTGTTCCATAACATTTTCTCACGAGTGTGACATCTGATGCAATTTTCATTTTTATTCTTACTTGGATATATTTTATGGCCGCTTTCGTGTCTAAATTGGTCACGCACTACCATTATACGAGACAAGCTATAAAGTCTACGATTGAGTCCCAGGAAAACAATTCTAATTCTACCATGGGCGGTAGTATAACTTAACATTAGCTGAAAAAAAGGAAGATCAGGCAAGAACATTACATTTATCTACGGCTTGCTTCAATAGAGGTTATTTAGAAAAGTGCATAGTGCACACGAGTTTTCATGTCTATGATTCTATGTACCTACTTGTACTTCATAAGTCGCATGTACTTCTTGAATTTTTATTTTATTCCGTGAATGCAGAATTGGACTAATAAATTTAGGCATCTCACAAATAATACCTGTACTATATAGGTAGGTTTACAGTATTGCATCAACGCCTAGCTCGTGTCGACAAGGGTGACAATAATTAAGTATAAATACAAATGACAAGTTTTTTCGTTTCAACATTCATAATCCTTTTTTTTAAAGACATAAATCCCTTCACATAAAATGCAAACAAATTACGATCGTTTTCAAATTTATATACGTGTATATTAAACGTTAAGGCTGACTAAAAATCATATTAATTTAGTACTAGTAGCGCCATCTCCGCGTCAGCCTACGAACTTTATAACCCACCTGATATTTATCTTATACAAGGTATTACTTTTGTATATGTAACTAGCCACAATAATCTAAACATTAATCAAAAATGTTCCCATAGGTTATGCGATTTGATTTAAAAAAAAAACATTTCTATATTTTATTCACACAAGCAATCCAGAGTTACGTCGTAGTGTGGTGCTAGTATTACAAGTGTCAATATTTGGGATCACCGACGATCCAACTGAGTCTCGGATCGATCGCATCCGTGATAACACCAGGTATCGAGCGCAGCTTAATTGGGTACAGAGAGCTCTAGTGACGTCCGCTTCGTTCGTTCAACTATAGTATTAAAACAATTATTTAATTGATCATAATGTCCATTCTATTCTTAATCTTTCCTTTAAGTTTTAGTTTTTATTGCACGATAGACATGCCCCAAGCAAATTAAATTTCCCGCTTTGTTAAATATGTAAACCAAACATTACATATAAGCGTAACGTTTGCACCCTAAGACATATTAAATATCGTAATATTAAAGTTAATCAAAATCAAGCAATTCAGTCAACCATCAACGTAATTAATATAAAGAAGGAAAAAATATTTCTGTACTACTTATCTGTGGCATGTTAATAATGTTGCCCGACAAAAACTTTGAAACGACACACAATGTTGCATGACTGAAATAATTTTCTTCATTACATTAAAATCCTTATGCCCTACAACGGGGAGGGTTAAACCGATATTTACCGGTAATTTAGTGCTGCCCTCTCGCGGTTTATTGTATTAAGTATATAGTTGACTCTATAATTTGTAAGCCTAACACTTCGTGTGGTGTTAATAACACAAAGCGCGTGTAAAATTCTAAATAAATCAATTTGTAGTTATGTACTTTGTTTATCAAAAGCCGAGAAATGACAGCATAATTATAGGATAAACGGCCGTACTACGAACTCTGTTAATTACGTGATTAATTTATTTAAAAATCAAAGACTTGAAAAAGTTGTAACGCCACTGGCGTCTGATCCTCAGATTTCTGAATCTGATTCACGATCATTTGTCAATCTAATTGGCAAGTAGGTGATCAGCCTCCTGTGCCTGACACACACCATCGACGTTGTGGGTCTAAGTCAAGCCGGTTTCCTCACGATGTTTTCCTTCACCGTTCGAGCCAATGTTAAATGCGCACATAGCCAGAAAGTCCATTGGTGCACAGTCGGGGATCGAACCTATGACCTCAAGGATGAGAGTCGCACGCTGAAGCCACTAGGCCAACACAATTTGATCAAGATTATATTAATTAATTCAGAGTGAAAGCATAACATACAAATTTTCGACTTACGATTGTTATTGAAAACATAGCATTGCATTCATATCATCTTCATATATAAAAAATACAAAAGTTCATAAAATTTTACGCAAATTGTATTCCATAATCACACATTGTTAATTAAAAAAACAGGCAAATAATAGTAGTGTAATTAACAAAATTGCAACGCGATCCGTATCGGCGTATCGTCCGGACACAATATCATCGACATTTCGCGCGAATTTAAAAATAACCTCGCCCGACTGATGCACGGCGACATGACACGATTAATTGCGCAAGCTTTCGATAATCACAAGTGTGTTGTCGCGTCATTTGCATTCGCTGACAATGTGCGGCGGGGGACGCTCAAATGTCTGCTATTTTATCTATCTTTAGCAGTATGTATTATGTATGGCAGGTATTTAATATTAATAAAGATAGATTCTAGATTTGGTAAAAACTTACAGATAGTTTTTACATAGTTTTTGCCAGCCGCAATACTTAATTTTAATTATCAACATCCTTCAACATGTAAGTTTTTATATATATTTTATATCTAAGAGAAAAAACAACATATATACTACACTTATATTAGATGTACCTAATATTAGCTGTGTGCAGCAAGCAGTGGCTTCTATATAATAACATTTTTGTACCACACCACACCTAATCACTATTGTTTGGAACACAATATTACAAATGCAAATAAAACATCTAACAAATGAGAAGAATTTAATCGAGTCAATTACCATTCAAATTCCTAAGGAAAAAAATTATTCACTCAAACATTTTTCCCTGTAAACAAAATACCTATGAGTCAAGCGTGGAATCACAAATTCCGAGCATTTCCGTCCGGATTACACCGTTTCCATGTTGGGGGCTGATTAAACTGTCTCGTCTCCAAGGTGAGTAACAAATTTTGAAAATTTCCACGAGTGTGTAATATATCGTCGCGATAACGTGAAATGAGAGGGGATATTACATATTGATTTATCGCTGTCCTTGTCGATCCGGGAACGAATGGGCGCCGGATTATCCGGAAAAGAATGGGCCAAGCTCTTGCGGCGAAAGTTATTACGGCTTTAGAATATCATCTAAATTATGGTAACGTCATTCTTTTATCTTATAATCTAATTTGGTTCGATAATGTGAATAAGCGCTGTAGGTAAGTGGATTTACCGAAATTACCAACTTCTGTAGTCCAGTTGGCCGAGCACTTACAAAATATTATTAGTTATTGATGACGATTCTCGTAAAGTAATATCTGAAGAAATAAGTAATAAGGAGTTTCCATAAAAACGGTTTTCCTTCATTCTCTACGTATGCGTCTTCCAAGAATTATGTGAATTGCTGGAAGGATGTAAGCGGATCACGTTTATTTGACGACTTAACTTTACCGATAACCACACAACGAATCGCGTCAATCAAGATAATATCTCAAACAAAAATAATAAAAAACAGCGTCAATCTGAGAAAAACAAATAAGAACCTTTCTTAGCTGAATCTTTATTCTAAAACCATACTTTATTTACGGCTGCAAATGAATTTTGCCTGACACCTCGAAGCACACCCGAGGCTACGGAGACAATCGTGCTCTATGCTAATGAAAACGCACACAGACAACAACACCTTGTTATAAATTACTTCACACAGAGGCGCAGGTACGTACTCATACAACACCTACAGAATATGGGAGTCTTGTTTGTACTTTATGTTTATGTCAATATTAAAATAAGATACATAAAATAAAATATGTTTATTATGGAACATTAGATACAGGTATCACTTATGCCACGTCATTAAATTTGAATTTGTAGGCATCTCTACTCATATTGCTAATATATGCAAATTTAGAAAAACCATTTTGACGTATTGATCAAGTAGATAAAAGCTGTAAGGAGAACAACTAAACAAATTTACTATTGTTAAACAAATAACTAGTGAAAAGTTTTTGACTTGTGTCGTATATATAGAACATAAGTTTAGCATAATACATAAGTTTAGCTATGATATCTTAACACCGAAAAGTAAGAAGAGATTTCCACAGTCTTATAAAGCAACACACGGCGCGAAGTCGGCATAACACTGCATTGTTATCATACCCTACACTCACACATGTTCACAATCGTCTACACACACACACACATATGAATCAGCGCGACACTTCAAGGCCAGGGCTGTCGCTGAAATTTCCGGTCAAAGGCGCGGAAAAGCTTGTCGCCGCAATAAATCGTGATTATTTATGCCGTGGAAAGTGTACGTTAATGCATGTCCGATTTTATCAATGCAAATACGGGGCTTTATTGCGACCAAAACGCTGATAATATTATGATTTCTATTCCAAATTCTGCCATCACTATTATGTTTCATTGATGATATAATTTTGCCGTCATTTATTTTCTGATTCAAAACTAAGGAAAATACTTAAAATATGGAAATACCTAGATTAGTTTTGTTTTTGAACCGTTAATAAAAATAACTGCTTTACATTATTTTTCACATATTTAATATATATTTTAAGTGAAAACCCTAAGCGCATGTTTGTATGTTCCATTGCAATAAAGCTTTAGACAACACACACGTGCATTTATAGACGATCATATTGTGTCTTCCTTCGAATTTAAGACAACAATATAATATATCTTTTATGCCGGGATATTATTTTGATATACCTTAAAACCTTTTCTTGTCTTGAAATTAATTTGTTGATCATATTCATAGTACCTACCATTTTGGCATTGTTTATTATCATCTTCGGATATAATAATGGACTTAAATTCTGCTATATATATAAATAAAACTAATTAAAATAAAATAATAATAATATACATATTATTTTATTCATATTCGGTAGTTGGCTGGTCAATTAAAAAAAAAACATTGTTAAGTGCCTATCTGATACCTAATCCGCTGTTTTACTAGTAACTAAATACTTAACAATAAGCAATAAATTACAAATTAAATCTAAAATTGAAAGTGTATCTGTAATTTTAATTTTTTTTTTTTTTAAATTAAACCATAATTGTCATGTATTTTAGAATAGATAGTAACATACATGATATATTGTAGATAATATGATGTGGTGAACTTTAATACATGAATATATAAATAAATATTATATATAATAATTTCAAATATAGAATTATAATATATTTCTTTGATTTTGTTTCTATAATAAATATGTATAAAAATTTGAGTCAGGATGGATAATATATGCATACACATACATATTTTAGCATTAAACACTCGTGACGTGGCTTTTGTCTATTGTTTTACGTTTCTCAAATTTTAAAAATGACTTATGCACACAAGTATTACCCACTATTTACTTAGTTCGACAAGGTGATTGTAATCACTTAACTTGTGTTGTTGTTCTGTTATTCAATAGCGTGTTCGTCGTGAAGATAATTTTGGATCGTCGCGCATTACAATAAATAAATAAATAAAATAAAATAAAAATAAAAAAATTAAAATTAAAAAATTAAAAAGCCTTTATTGTTGTTAACAAGTTTTACACAGAGTAGTTTCGTGTGCCTAAAATTAATTTACTTATGACAAAAAAACACATTTTGACTATTAACTAGAGTTTAACTAATATACTAACAATTTTACTATCTATTGATTATTATCGGCAAACGGTAGTTCGGGTACAACTTGTCTCCCGACAAAGGCCTCCTCTAAGGCTCTCCAGTCTTTTCTCATTTTTGCAGTGCGAGTCCATGTTGAACCCGCTATTTTCTTAATGTCATCCTCCCATCTCTTAGCCTGTCTTCCTCTATGTCTCTTTCCGTCGAAAGGGCATTACAATAGGTTAGGAATAAACTATTCAGCTAAACCCAACAAATAAAATTGTCAACAGCAGTATCTTTACGTGTCAGGTTTCAATTTCCGGGAAATGTGATTTAACCATAGCGGGACACCTTTACTTTTTCAATTTATTCTTGTGAAGAACCATTTACTATTACACTTGTACATCCATTTTGAAAAACAATAGCGAATATCCGAATATAGCGACAGGAAATATTATATAACTAAGGTATCTGTTAAATTTTGCCTCCTAGCATCTGCGATACAAATGTATGAAATGAAATGAAATGAAATAGTTTATTCTTGCAAGTAGGACTATATAAATCACTTTTACAATGTCTTCCTAAACTAGATGAAGTCGACATTTCCTAACTGACTGCCCTGAGAAGAAATGTCGAAACAAACTCGGGGGTCTTAGTCTCTTTTATAGTCCAGATAATCAATTAATAAATTGGTGTAAACAAATGCAGAGTATTTACTGGACTGGTCTTTGGAAGAAAGAACCAGATCGATCTGAGCAAGCCTGTGCCAGCAGACGGCTAGCATGCCCCGAATAGCTCATGCAGCTCAACCATTTTTGAGGGAGCTGCACAACCCGGTACACAACAATACCGCCAGTGGCACCATAAAAATATGTGGGGCAACAACTCACTCAGATCGCCAGCCCAAAATAACTATAGTATGTAGATTGCTACCTGTTAATTAAGCACAACTAACTTAATACAATCTCTCTGATTTACGTATTAGAATAGCAGTGTTTGCTAAGCGAGTGACTCTCATTCCTGAGGTCGTAGGTCGAACCCCGGTTGTGCACCAAAAGACTTGCGCGGTGAAGGAAAAAGTCGTGAGGAAACCAACATGTCTTAGACTCAAAAAGTCGACAGCGTTTGTCAGGTTGAAAGAACTACTTCTACGTCTATTAGAACAATCCTGTAATCATGAAACAGATAAAAAAGCCCAGATCTTAAAAGTGTTACGCCACTAGTTTCTTTTACATGTTATTGATTTGGTCAATAAATATCGTGTGCTTATTAGTTTGTTGTTTTCTATCATTTTAAAATATTATTATATTTCTAAAGTACAAACTTGAATGATATATTTTATATATCTTGAATAAATAAAGTTTAATCGTGGACCATTTAATATCTAACAATTGTCAATAAAGGGGTTGAGGTGCGAGTATCATTAACAGAAGACAATAGTGATACAGCGCTGAATCGCTTGGGCCTCGCTACACTTGTCTGTCGAAACGATAATCGCATTCCACGTTATTTACCAAATGTGTGTGTCACTGCGATCAATAACCTCTGGGTGTCGACACAAATGCCGGTGTCACCTTCCTCAGGATAACTGGCCGTGTAATTGTTATTTAATACGATGTGGTAGCTCGTCACATAATTCTCAACAAGCACTATATCCCAATTAGATGTCGACAAAGTGACATTTTAATGTGGCTTATGCTTATCTGGACACTCTCAATAACAGGAGGCTCGCGAGTGCGTTGCCGGCTTTTTAAGAATTACCTTAAGTCGAATGGTTAATGGTTCGGAAATACTTCTGTGGGCATCTGGTGTCACATAGTGGTTTTGCGCGAAACTTTACTTATTAAATTCATTGTCTTAACGTAATATTTGTCATATGAATCTAAATTATACACTAACAAAATTCATTGTGGCACAAACTTTCTCAGTAGACGACATCGATCGAGACATTAATATACAATGCGCGTACGCAACGCGTCCGCTTCAATGTACAATGAACTTGTTATAGGACTCTTTTCAAATTCTAGCCAAATGAATCGGCTTTTGTATACAATTCAACAAGTATTCTTTTAATTATCCCAGTACATATCACATGTACTGAAATTATTACTGGAACAGCATAATTTATTTTATAACTCTTTAAAAAATTAATAAAACACTGGCGATAGAATCGTTTTACGTTCACCGTACGAGAACCGTTCGAGCGAATGTTCGCGCTCGAACAGTAGAACGCTAGAACGAAAGTCCATTGGTTGTCTAGCAAATTTCAGTCCAGAGTATGTTTAATTAATAATTTAAAAAAAATATTTTTTTAATCATTTCACCGGTATGATTATTAGATAAATTCTATACCAATCGAAAGTATGAAGCCCATAGAATATGCAAACTTTATGCTGCCCATTCTTTTCCGGTCACAACTATCGGGTTGCCAGGTATAAACAGGTAAATCTGTACTAGCATTTTGCAACGGTCTGTTTATTGAATGAAATTTAAATGAAATTAAAGATTATTTTATTCTGAACACGGTGGTATAGGGTTGGCTGCGAAAAATCTGTCCAGAATTGCGGTTGTCGAATTTTCAAAAGTAAAATATTGCTCCGAGTGAATGTGTGCGACTGAGAGGTCCCAACCGACCATCCCATGCGATAGAAGAGGACACAGCATAGCAGCCGTTTAAAGTCCGCCCACTTAAAGAAAGAGCATGCGCATGCTATTTGGGCTTGGAAAAGAAAAGGATAGCGATGGACTCGTATATACTATGCATCATTTTGGAGTAGTTTATTATTTAAATAGAGAAATATTTATTTAATTTTTTTTTAATCAATTAATTATTTATGTGTATTTTTTTATGTAACACTAAAGTATATATACATCTTTAGTAAAAAAGAAGGTTATAGTGATTCATATTGTATAATACTACCCTGATTAAAAATAGTGATTGAAAAAAATAAAAAAATTTACTACATGCAAATTATAAATCTATAAATGTAAACAGAGAAATTGAATGAAAAAACTGTTTTTAACGGATTAAAGTTATGTATTGTTATAAATTTACAATTATTTAACATAATTTTAAATTTATCCGACGTTTTAAAATAATTGTAAATTTATAATAATACATAACTTTAATCCGTTAAAAACAGTTTTTTCATTAAATGTGTAAAGGTTATGTCAATCAAAGACAATATTTAGAGAAATTGAAATCAATTGAAAGTATTGGAAAAAATTAAAAACCCATAAAAGTGAATTTTTTTAATCAGGGTAATCGTGCAAATTTTATTTTTATCATAAGACAAAATAAAAAAAACAACAATTAAAAAATTACTTCTATTAATTGTAAAAAATTAAAAATACATTTTTTTTTAAATTATTCAGAATCCGAGTAATCGGACATAAAACTACGATCTTCAACTTCTGAATCTTCTTCGTCATAACTCTCTGTTTCACTTTTTTCGACAATGTCTTCTATCTTTAAAGGTGTATGATCCCCAATGAATCCTTCTGGTTTTAAATATTCGTAAAACGTACATTTGTGATTTTATATCTGTATTTAACCTTGGAATGATGATCTGTGCAAAACGCTAATCTGTGCACAGTGTCAAAACATGTCTCATTTACATTTACTCTATATTCAGCACTAAAATTAAGAAATTCTTCGTTATATTTTTTATTCAAAACGGTCACTTTTTGTAGCACGTGGTATGATAACCTACAAATTGAAGAGACGCACTGGGTAGCTCAACAAAATTGTATTTAAAGTGTTTTTGAAGTTATACTTCTTTAGGCGCGTTATGAAAAATTGATGAGAGTGAAATTTTACGATGCGCGCGCCGAGCGTGCGCGTGCGAGATGGGATAAGATAATCTACAAGTAAAAATAAATAGAATATGCGTGAAGTTAGCAGCTATGCCAAGAATTTTGAATGACCATAATGACATTTGTAGTACCTTTTAAACAAATAAAGGGGTTTTAATTATTTTTTCAAAGAAATTTAGCAATGCTTTTTCACAAAGACCTATTAGTACGGGAGGTAGCAACGTTTTCGAGAAAGAATTTCAGGTCAGCTGATTTTGTGATATGTCTTCCTTCTTGCACTTCCGGTTAGAGTCTGGGCAATCTGGCTGGCGGTAGCGGTTGCGTTCATTAGTGCGCATCCTATCTGTCCAGATAATAATCCTGGATTTTAAAAGCATTTTAAGAAGCGTAATTTTTAATTTTTCGTTTTTAAATACGTCTACCTGACATACTTTTTTTATTGCCAGACATTTTTCACGTTGCTAACTATGTGCCAGACGCGATTTTAAGTTTTATTTTTATGAAAATTTCAAAGCATTTTAGAATGTCTGTAATTTTAATATTATGTTATTTAAATATAAGGAAAACTGAAAATGAATTTGCCAGACATTAATTCGGTTGTTAAGTCTTGAATTAAAATGATAAAGTTTTGCAGTATGATGAAGCATTGCATTTTAAGAAGCGTAATTTTTGATTTTTCCTTTTTAAATACGTCTACCTGACATACTTTTTTTATTGCCAGACATTTTTCACGTTGCTAACTATGTGCCAGACGCGATTTTAAGTTTTATTTTTATAAAAATTTCAAAGCATTTTAGAATGTCTGTAATTTTAATATTATGTTATTTAAATATAAGGAAAACTGAAAATGAATTTGCCAGACATTAATTCGGTTGTTAAGTCTTGAATTAAAATGATAAAGTATTGCAGTATGATGAAGCATTGCATTTTAAGAAGCGTAATTTTAGATTTTTCCTTTTTAAATACGTCTACCTGACATACTTTTTTTATTGCCAGACATTTTTCCCATTGTTAACTATGTGCCAGACGCGATTTTAAGTTTTTTTTTATAAAAATTTCAAAGCATTTTAGAATGTCTGTAATTTTAATATTATGTTATTTAAATATAATAAAAACTGAAAATGAATTTGCCAGACATTAATTCGATTGTTAAGTCTTGAATTAAAATGATAAAGTATTGCAGTATGATGAAGCATTGCATTTTAAGAAGCGTAATTTTTGATTTTTCCTTTTTAAATACGTCTACCTGACATACTTTTTTTATTGCCAGACATTTTTCACGTTGCTAACTATGTGCCAGACGCGATTTTAAGTTTTATTTTTATAAAAATTTCAAAGCATTTTAGAATGTCTGTAATTTTAATATTATGTTATTTAAATATAAGGAAAACTGAAAATGAATTTGCCAGACATTAATTCGGTTGTTAAGTCTTGAATTAAAATGATAAATTATTGCAGTATGATGAAGCATTGCATTTTAAGAAGCGTAATTTTTGATTTTTCCTTTTTAAATACGTCTTCCTGACATACTTTTTTTATTGCCAGACATTTTTCACGTTGCATGAATTATTCATAACTTACATTTAGTAATTAGGACAATTTAAATAAAGTGTTGATTATTAATTTTAATCTAATTTTATATTCCTTTTTATGCTCGTACTACAAGCATTATACTGCAATACTTTTTCATTTTAATTCAAGGCTTAGTAATCGAATTAATGTCTGGCAAATTCATTTTCAGTTTTTCTTATATTTAAATAACATAATATTAAAATTACAGACATTCTAAAATGCTTTGAAATTTTCATAAAAGTAAAACTTAAAATCGCGTCTGGCACATAGTTAGCAACGTGAAAAATGTCTGGCAATAAAAAAAGTATGTCAGGTAGACGTATTTAAAAAGGAAAAATCAAAAATTACGCTTCTTAAAATGCAATGCTTCATCATACTGCAATACTTTATCATTTTAATTCAAGACTTAACAATCGAATTAATGTCTGGCAAATTCATTTTCAGTTTTTCTTATATTTAAATAACATAATATTAAAATTACAGACATTCTAAAATGCTTTGAAATTTTTATAAAAATAAAACTTAAAATCGCGTCTGGCACATAGTTAGCAACGTGAAAAATGTCTGGCAATAAAAAAAGTATGTCAGGTAGACGTATTTAAAAAGGAAAAATCAAAAATTACGCTTCTTAAAATGCAATGCTTCATCATACTGCAAAACTTTATCATTTTAATTCAAGACTTAACAACCGAATTAATGTCTGGCAAATTCATTTTCAGTTTTCCTTATATTTAAATAACATAATATTAAAATTACAGACATTCTAAAAGGCTTTGAAATTTTTATAAAAATAAAACTTAAAATCGCGTCTGGCACATAGTTAGCAACGTGAAAAATGTCTGGCAATAAAAAAAGTATGTCAGGTAGACGTATTTAAAAAGGAAAAATCAAAAATTACGCTTCTTAAAATGCAATGCTTCATCATACTGCAAAACTTTATCATTTTAATTCAAGACTTAACAACCGAATTAATGTCTGGCAAATTCATTTTCAGTTTTCCTTATATTTAAATAACATAATATTAAAATTACAGACATTCTAAAATGCTTTGAAATTTTCATAAAAATAAAACTTAAAATCGCGTCTGGCACATAGTTAGCAACGTGAAAAATGTCTGGCAATAAAAAAAGTATGTCAGGTAGACGTATTTAAAAAGGAAAAATCAAAAATTACGCTTCTTAAAATGCAATGCTTCATCATACTGCAAAACTTTATCATTTTAATTCAAGACTTAACAACCGAATTAATGTCTGGCAAATTCATTTTCAGTTTTCCTTATATTTAAATAACATAATATTAAAATTACAGACATTCTAAAATGCTTTGAAATTTTTATAAAAATAAAACTTAAAATCGCGTCTGGCACATAGCAACGTGAAAAATGTCTGGCAATAAAAAAAGTATGTCAGGTAGACGTATTTAAAAAGGAAAAATCAAAAATTACGCTTCTTTAAATGCAATGCTTCATCATACTGCAAAACTTTATCATTTTAATTCAAGACTTAACAACCGAATTAATGTCTGGCAAATTCATTTTCAGTTTTCCTTATATTTAAATAACATAATATTAAAATTACAGACATTCTAAAATGCTTTGAAATTTTCATAAAAGTAAAACTTAAAATCGCGTCTGGCACATAGTTAGCAACGTGAAAAATGTCTGGCAATAAAAAAAGTATGTCAGGTAGACGTATTTAAAAACGAAAAATTTAAAATTACGCTTCTTAAAATGCTTTTAAAATCCAGGATTTTTACCTGGACAGATAGGATGCGCACTAATGAACGCAACCACTACCGCCAGCCAGATTGCCCAGACTCTAACCGGAAGTGCAAGAAGGAAGACATATCACAAAATCAGCTGACCTAAAATTCTTTTTTTTCAAACGTTGCTACCTCCCGTACTATATTGTTACTTAGTTAAAAGGTTATGAAACATACCTAGTTATTAAATTGAATGAATAATATAATAAAATTATTATTATTATTAATATTAATTAATAATTGAATAATACACTAAATATTAAATTATTATGGTTAAATATTTATTGTTAATTGTTTAATATTAAAAAAAAAAACTTAAATAACTTAATAAACTTCTTACGCGCGTACATAAGTACACGCACCCTTTTTTTTTTACGAAAAGCTAACTTTAATACACAGTTTTTAAAAGTTTCATCATTAAAATCAATTATTTCATCATCCGATCCACACAAAAAACACTTTTTTTGCCATTTTTCCCAACAATAAATAGTAGCACGTTTTTTCAATTGTATTTATAGCGACACTACTCCAAAATGATGCATAGTATATACGAGTCTATCGCTATCCTTTTCTTTTCCGAGCCCAAGTAGCATGCGCACTCTCTTTCTTTAAGTGGGCGGACTTTAAACAGCTGCTATGCTGTGTCCTCTTCTATCGCATGGGATGGTCGGTTGGGACCTCTCAGTCACACACATTCACTCGGAGCAATATTTTACTTTTGAAAATTCGACAACCGCAATTCTGGACAGATTTTTCGCAGCCAACCCTATACCACCGTGTTCAGAATTAAATAATCTTTAATTTCATTTAAATTTCATTCAATAAACAGACCGTTGCAAAATGCTAGTACAGATTTACCTGTTTATACCTGGCAACCCGATAGTTGTGACCGGAAAAGAATAGGCAGCATAAAGTTTGCATATTCTATGGGCTTCATACTTTCGATTGGTATAGAATTTATCTAATAATCATACCGGGGAAATGTTTAAAAAAATATTTTTTTTTAAATTATTAATTAAACATACTCTGGACTGAAATTTGCTAGACAACCCGTATGGATTATATTTATTGACATATTAAATTAAATATAAAATACGTTTCATTAAATAAGCATCTCGGTGAAGGTCGTTGTATAGCGGGATCTTAGACCAATACGAGTATTTGAGAATTTCAATTAGCCTAGCTGAGTTGGATCTAGTAATTCTAAATTCAAATTATTATGATATCCGTTTTGAGAATTAAATTTCGGCCATGTTCCGCCTAGCACCACTAACAGCTTACGGACAGTAGCTGTCCAATAACAAAATTAACATCTATGTCGCATGTCGGAAGCGAAGCGGCCGTTCGATTCGCTATCGAACCATAAAAACTTAACAGAACTAAAATCCAGTCTTACGCAAATATTGCTAGATTTGTATTATGTAAGTATGCATTTGTAGTAATACTCAGTAGGCTTCTACTCCTTCCTACATATGCGTTTTCAATATTCATATTATAGTTAACCGTTAATCACACGCTGTTTAAATATAGATGGCCGTTAGCTGGAATCAATAGTGAGTTTAGACACTTCATTTATTAATTATAGTGTAAAACTGTAGACCTGTTCTAATTATAACTGCAGTCTGTACTTAAGACTGTAGAATCTATATACTTTTATTTCATTTATACATATAAACCATAATTTAAAATTAACTTTATTTATTATTCATCATACTAAATCTAATCTATATGTGCTGTATATGTTACAAATAATATATATATAATAAACGGTCTAAATTTAGACAAAAGAGTTGTCTAAATTTAGACCGTAAAACATAAATGTAAAACGACACGAAAAAAAAATACATACAAGATAAAACAAAAATATCAGAAATGTTTGTTAAGCAGAAAAATATTCCCAGCAAAACAACAGATTAGGCACTCAACAATGCTTTCTTTCAAATTGATCAGCCCACTACCGAATATATCCAGCTCCGGATAAATACTGTTTAATCTGTAACATTCGTGAAGAATTCAAAATAGAGGTTGCCTGAACTCCTAGGTAGGTTTTTGCAGACGGAATTTGGATAATTTTGCAGATTTTAGACCTTGCTATATCATTAATATTTTTTAAAGTTAGCTTGTAGTATGTATTATACTCTCAATTTTGAAAAAGGTGTTAAGTTTTTCCACGCGCAAAGTGAATACATAATCCATACATATTCGTGACTCCATAAAAATATACAAACTACTAGCTATTAGCAGATAACTTACGTATCGGCATTTTCATGTAAATGTTGCTTACCTGAAAACAAAGAAAATTGCCATCAGTTGCAAAGTAGTACAAGGTTTTTACGACATAATTCAAGGACACTCAACTAAATTAGCATAGATCTTCCATTTCTCATTGTAAACAATTGACAGTCAAGGTGTTTATTATTTAGTAAAATCATATTTATTCCAATTGATTTTTAACGTAGGATCAATATTCTAGAACGGCACTTACACTATGTTTTAAAAGCTGTCAAACCATTTATTTCCATTTCCGGCCTCAACACTCAAAATTCCATATTTTGGGATTTACGTATTCAAATATCTGTTAACCAAAATTTGACCCCATTTGGGTAAAAGCCTCCTCTATTTTCTTGAATTTTTTTGTCTTCCAACGTGAAATAAGTAGATAAAAAAAAAATATATATTCCATAAAGCTTATATATAAATCGATTTTTTTTATCAATTATTTCGCTACAACAACTAAAAAAACTCAGGTGTGATGAGACAAGTACAGAGGAAACAAACAATCGTTTTTTAATAATAAAACTCTTATCGTAAAACATCCGTCGTCATCTAAACCCACAGTAAACGTGTATTATCTTCATCCGTGCTTGTTTAAATTGTGTAAGTCAAAGATAATCTATCATTGATGCCAAGATAGTGGCGCTATCAGTTAGACATACAAAAATTCCATGCACATAGAGATTTGACACGTTTTTTGGTTGGCTACACTGGCAAAAACGTCAATATAAAAGAAATAATCTCTGATATGCGTATTAACTAAATCTTTACTACAATTCAGATAAATGATTAAAAAGATAATCAAACCTAATTTAACTACGCAAGAGGCATCAAAGTGTACTTCAAGAATATGTTTTAATAGAAATTTCTTAACAACGTGTTAATAGTAAGAGAATATGAGACGATCTCGTCCGAACATAAATAACGTTCTAATAATAAATCACAATGTAACGCACAGACAAAAGAGTAAAGAATATTGGTGACATTATTTTTGTGACAATTTTAAATATACGTATAGCATTATAAACATTTCTTCTTTTTAAATCTCACGTCAAACATTTACAAAACCTCAACTAAATTGGTTAGGCGATTCAAAAGTCAACTCACTTTTCGTCTGTGTATTATAAACTATCCTGACTTTGGTAAAAGTTACAGAGCTAATTATAATTGCAAGACGAGAGTCTACAAGAACCTTATACTTTCTTTACATAAACACGTATCGAACAACATTGTATTCAATAATTTTCATGATCCTCCTAAAAGCTTAGCAGGGGCTTACTATTAACCAAAGCATAAAGCGATCTGCAGTAGCGGTAAATGCATTAAAGCCTCTATTCTCTAACCTAAGTCTGAAGAAATCGATACACCTATACACAGTACGTCGCATTCAATCTATTTATATTTAGTTTCAAATCAATACAATACCTCGGCAAATGGTTGGAATAACGAAAGGCTGCCAAGGCGTAACGAACGTTAAAGATTCATTACGAAAATACTTGTTACAATGCAAGTAATAAATCAAGAGATTCGTTTTTAAAATCTTATATTATCATTATTCTAGAGTATTTTATATACAACAATTAACAGTATTTTTTACGCTATAACAACTAATCAGCTTGTCTCTCGACCTCCACATTTTGATTTTGTCCCTCGCTATTCTATACCATTCTAACCCAGCTATCCTTCTTATAAGAAGACGGTATGCCGTCAAACCAACGCCTCACATATCACCCCTTGCTTATCTTTATATTCTATTATATATATTATACTGAAAGCACACAGCACGGCTTCTAATAATAACAAGTATTTAATTAAATTTTCAAGTTACGTTATCAATTTATTTGTTTTTTTGGAATTGATAAAGAACACGAAATGTTAAAAAGGTGCGCCCGTCTGTTTAATTTATCCCTTTTCAAGCCCTTATTGACACGCTGTTTTGATTACGTTCAAATGTGTAGAAAAACCTAGACAGCATTTCATGGATTTTTGTCTGAATCAACACAATTTATGGTTCCATATTTTTTTTGTATTATTCAATTAGAATTAATTTGCATTTTTTCACTGTTATAATAGTAATCCTTTTATGCGAGGCCTTCATTGGAGACGATTGACACGTAGTTGTTCCACATCGGACGCACATCGGTATTCGGGAACCGAATCGCCGACCGTTAAGTGACATCTCTATTTATACGACCCACCAATATACGTTGACCCCTTCACCTGGACCTATTTTACAGTTATAATATCATTTAATTAAAGGGTAGCTACGGTCTTACAAAGTAATAGGATTTAAGTTAGTCAAATAATTGTTATAAAGGTATTGTAATAAACTAAACTTCTAGTATTAGTTGTATATAACGTATACAACAAAAACAATATAATTACTTAAAATATAAAATAAGAATGAAAATATCTTTAATAACGAATAATACAATATGTCAAAAACAAAACTTTAACCTAATAAACATATTTTTTACACAGTTTTCCTTTGTTTCAATTATTTTTATAATAACATTTTAATTCAAATAGTACCCATTTAGAATAAAACACTAATTAACAGCGGTGAAATGTTGAATAAAAGCGAAAAGCGTAGCTCAAGATAAATTGGTCACATTTATTTCTAGTACACTAATGACCGACCGATGTGTCATGCGCTTGATTTTTTTAAACAATGGACAAACATTTGGTTAGCTAATGGCCGCTTGCTTTAACTATATAATTGAAATAAAAACTGAAAAACATTTCCAAGTCTTAATAATCGACTTATTTTATAAGATAAGAAAACCGTTGTAACTTTATACTGTTTTATCGAATCTTATAGTTTAACTCTGTTGGTGTGTACCTGCGTTTATAAACGTTTTAGACAGTTATCATTTTATTAAAGTCTATTATCATTTCTTCTTACTCTTAGCCATAAATAGAATAACACAAGTCTTCTCGTGCTTAAATATAGTTTATACAAATATTTCTCTTCATAACATTAATACAAAGCTACAACTATATTACATCCTTCTATATCACAACGGTATCAGTGTCAAATCAATCAAACAGTGGCACCGCCCGCCCACATTGGCGGAGCATCCGACAACGGCCACTCGACCGGATCGAATCTTGACCTACCTCAAAATACGTCACTGAGATGTAGGCAAAAATCGTGAGACAAAATTGTCCAATGGCCACTGTCGAATCATGTTTCAGTTAAATTATAACCTTGTATTTAGATCAAAACATAAACGTTACTTACTCAGACGCATTTGGTCTTGAACTTGTCAAGATTAGTGATTTGAGAAATCTTGCCACTAAGTTTAGATTTTAACCACATTATGTTACTTTTAACTTTGAAACAAAATCATGTTTGATTTGTTATTTAAGACAATCAGTTTGACTGAACAACTTTTTCCAAATTAAACTGGCCTCGTTACATGTTTAGCACAGGACAGTAAAACAGAGGTAAGACCGATCTTGTCTTGATTTTAAAATGTTTTGTGGCTGATATAAATTCATCTTATTACGTTTAGAAGTTATCAAATAGATCGGGTGTAACACGCTAAACGGTTTATATAATCCGACAGCTTGGCGTCTCGTCTTTAATCCATCACGATAATTATCTGTCCACGGCTAATGCTTCACAACTATGTTAATATCAGACGATCATTTCGCACGTCCCATAAATCTTGTCAAATATTATATAGTTATTAGGAGAGATTTGTACAGTCGAGTCACTAATTTCAGAATAAAAAAATACATGACACACTATATATGACTGTATAAATGCCATATGTTTTAGAATTTCTTTTTAAAACGTTCGTTTCTATTATTAAGTATTTATATAGTAAGTAGAATGAGGTATAAATTGTAAGTATATTTGCTTTCGCATAGCGTAAGCTATAAATTAAATTATTAAAACGGACGAGACTATGTAAAATAAATTAAATTTACACAAAAACGTATCAATTACAAAATGCTTACGTGAAACGCTTCAATGTTCCGTTCTGTTGCGTCGAAAAATATGCAAAATCGCAAAACGATAACGTCCCTCGGCTCCGATGATATATAAACGATCGCAATTCGCAACTCGAAATTACCATGAATCATGGCTCTGTAATTCAGCGCAGGGCAGGTTTCATTTCGACGGAGAATTGATGTCTTTCATGTGTTAGTCATGGAAGGCTTTTGAACAGTAAGAACAGGGTGATTTAGCAACTATAGAAAATCCGGAATCATAATTATTACTCAAGTATAATACGGAAATAGGATAGAATAGGACGTAATTTTCAATAGATTTTTAAAAAAAGAAACACGTTCTTTTAATTAAGCAGGAATACAAAGAAATCATATACGTACTTTTAGTAATAGACAATAGAACGTGAGAACGGAATATGTAGTATACGAGAATAATACCATAGGAGGCGTACTTAGGTTTAAACCTAAACCTACCCTTGAGTTATCTCAATCCAGGAAAATTATGCGAAAACTCCAAAAACTTCCTATTGCCAATATTAAGCTTAGAGGGGCGGAGGATATAGTGAATTATATCTCCCTCAACCTCCCCCCCACATCTCCCCCACATTACCCAAAGTGGGGTGACAATGTAAATGTGGCTTTAGGGAAAACTTCGCCAAAGTGCGAATAGTAATGATATTAATCTGCTTTATGGATGACGTTTATTGTTTTCGGGCCTTGACTTTCACTTTTCCGTTTCGTTTTTGCTACATTATTGCGAGAAATTTATACGATTATTAATTTTGGCGGTGAATTTGCACAGAGTATTACAAAGCGGCCGCAGCAATTGCGCAATACCATTAAGTGTCTTACGAAAACTATCGTACTTAACAATATTATTTATTCATAATTTAACCTTCTTAAAATTATTAATTAGACGCGGCAAATATAATTATTAAACATTAAGTTCTACCTTGAGTTCTCGCTTAGTGTTATGTATTTTATTTTACGAAAAATATTACAAATCATTTCAAATCAATTTGTATTTCTTAAAGTTTTATTTTTACTGGTTAAGTTGTCTTATCGCCATTCATATATATCGTAAAGAAGAGATTTGTAATTTGTATGTTTGTAATGAAAAATATTAGACAGATAACAAAAAAAAAATCTAAATTCTTTCACTGTTAGAATACTACGAGTAACATACGCTATTTTTTTTAAACATGAAAATATCTTAAGCCCGGATATAATATTACGAATATATTATTTAAAGATACACTTCATTTAAGCAAACCCCTTTTCAAGATATAATTATATTCGAATTTGCGATTTGTGTACTACATTAACTAAACTTTAAATTCAATTTGATCCTTCTTGGATCCTCAAAGTCCTATCATAGTTGCGAAACCTTAATTAAGGTAATAATTTCCGAATAGTAATTATTTAAAGAAAAATTACTTCACCATTGATTATTTATCCTCAACCTTATTGTTAAGGTTGTGGAAATCAGTAATCGTCTACAAGGCCGTATTATGGAAATCACAATTCGCAACGTCAATAGAATCATACGACCGTTTTACTGTACATTGCTACATTTACAGCGTCTAAAGAAACAACATGTAACAAATACAGCAATGAATACAGTTCATTGTGTTAAACACGAGTGCTCGGTGAAGATGCTCTAATGGCCTCTGAGCTGTTTATTAGCATGCTAAGTTTATGTGCACATTGATTGAGTTTTGAATGCGGTAATAACATGCTAAGTAATATTGACCGTAAAAATGTGTTTTAGAATAATACACTTCACTCTTCTATTGAATTATGTAGTGTTGCACACACCCGTAGTTGTGTGTGTGTTGTTGTTACGCTCATACAACTTAACGGTAAGGTAGTAAGTAGTAAGGATATAATAATCTTGAAACTGTATTTTTTTTAATTGGATAACACCAAATATGCCAATAGCTGGTGCGATACCGGATTTACAGTTTGGGTAGTGATGCCTAAAAGCCTACCTACACGGTACGCTTGCTTTGTACAGAACCAAACCTATGTTCCTATACAACACAAGCCACAATCCATTACATAAGTACTTTTTGTTCTAGTGGGAATTAACATATTCTATCCTAGACCCGTCTTCATATATTCTATTCATAATAATGTAAACTAAATATGTGCATTACCGCCAATGGCTTTAAACAATTACACTTTCACGCCCAAATATACCATGGATAATAGAGTTACAAGTTTTAGAATCGTGTAACAAAATATACGAAGCAGACCTTCTGTAACGATTAGCGATGCCTTGTCAATTTGTAGTGTACGCTTGCCCGTGCCACTTATTACGTACAATTGCCTAGTTTATGGAATATCCAGTATTAGCATTCAATACTTTTGTCTTGGAAATACTGACTGAATGCGAAAGGAATATTTAAAATACTAGATTTTGTTTTGGAAACGGCTTAGAATTTATTTCAGAAATAAGGGGGCGTCCATAAATTACGTGAGGTGTTAAAGGGGGGGAGGGGGTCGAGTCAAATCTCATTTAATCTTACGTTGGAGAGAGGGGGGGGTCTCGGCAAATATCACGCAATTTTTTTTCTGATTGAAAAAAAATTTAGGAAAACGGTTGACCCTAAAGGCCATCTCTGCAACTTCCCACTAACTCCATTCCTAAACGCTCAACATTTCACTTATTTTGTTTTAGTCGTAAATAAAAGCACGAAACAATTTTTTTTCTTTTTACAATAACAATCCAATGCGTTTACGTAAGAAACCCACATTTTGAAAAATCTCACGTGAGATTGGGGGATGGGGGAGGGGGTTGAATAAAATCTCACGACATCTCACCAGGGGGGGGAGGGAGTTACAGAAAATTAAAAAAAACACCTCACGTAATTTATGGACGCCCCCTAAGACGTATGTCACTAGCAATGCCACTAAAGATGCTTGAAGTCGCCTAATAATAAATCGTTTATTTGCAAAGAGAAGGTACATTTAGAGCGGTTAATTATAAAAAATGCCCCACAATCAGCTATATAAAAGTAGGCATGCAAATGTCATATTAATTTTCATAGTGTCATATAATAAGAACATTAACATAATGTTATAGAAAGTTATTTGTAATTGTTATCAAACTTATGGCCTCAATACTCGCCCACGCTATAAAGGCAGCTTGCCTTTAAAAGGAAAAAAGACAAAGTAAAAATCAAAATAGTTACCGCAACAAATGCGTTATAAACAAAAGAAACCATTTATCAATAATCTTGACATATTTGTATCCAAAATAAAACCTACACATCACAAAAATCCCATGTAAAAGGGCCGATGCATCAATGACACAAATTAAACGACGCAAAGTCGAATCGCCATTAGCTCAACGTAGCGAAAACCAACGGGAACGACAAAGCGGACAGGTGAAATATCGAATGTTACTTATAAGACGGAAAAATTAATGCTACTCGCATCGCATTTAACCGTACTAAAATGACAGGTTTGTAACTAGAAAAATAACATCAGTGTATTTTTATTTAGCATTTTCCGCATCTGTTTCACGAGGCAATACAAGTCGTGGTGAATATCGGGTTCATTCGAAAACGAAATATTTGAGCACTCATAACTTTGAAAAAGGTTAATTAACCCTGAAACTTTATTACACAAGTTACAATATAACAATGCTTTCCACTAAAGCAATAACTTATTGAAACCTGACGATGTATAAGTTAAGAGGAGAAGAGGTCAAGTCTCTTATCGGGCGAGGCCCCACTGCTGCGTTGCGTCCTCGCACCGTCGCCACTGCGACGTTTCCCATATTATTTTTTTTACATGCCCCATTACACCGTTGCGTCGTCGCGCGCGACGTTTAAACGGATCGACGGACAAGAGACGAAGCAGGGGGGAGGGTTATCACTATTTCTTGATGCTATCAGAGGAGATATCCAGAATCTTCTATGGTTTCTAAGTTGTTTCGGCGGTGGCGTAATAAAATCAACAAAAGAGCACGTTTGTGTCTGTCCATTGCGAAGGCTGAGACGCAGATGCGACGGCGTATATACCCTCTTGCGTCGCGACGTTGTGCGTCGACGCAACGCAGATGTGGCATACAATGCGTCGATCCGATGCGACGACGCTACGCAACGCAGTAGTGGGGCCTCGCCCATAATGAGACATAAAAATTTGACTATTTAACTTATCGATTTATATTTAAAGACGAATCGATAATCGTTATTAAACCCATAAACAATAGTTTTTTTGCGAGAAATGAACCCAGTTTCACCATAAATACCACCTGCACTCCATAATACCATACATATAGTACGTTTCAACACAACTATCAACATAACATCATTGCCTAAAACAATTAGGGTAATAATAATAAGCCTGGCTAATTAGCCCCTTTATTGGATATTGTTATTGGCTTCGTAATTACAAAACTATTAACGTCCAATTCGACTGGAATATTCTAACAGGGTACTAACATATTATTATATATTAGGTAGCAATAATTAATAATTAGTTTAGTTTTAGTCTCAGGGTTTGGTGATCAGGGTATCATTGATCATTGATCATCACTAATAGCTTGATTTAAACGTTTAAAGTTATTAATATGTACGAGTATATTGTATAACTAAGTTAACAAAACATATTTTGATGACTCGATTAAGTTTATAGATATTATCTTTAACATTTTTTTTGATTAAATTTATTAGTAAAACAAAATCAATTTCCTTTCATAAATCAGTTTCGATAACTCTCTTGATTTAAAAGCTATAACGTAGCATTAAAACTTTGATTGGAACAAATGAATACTTCCCTTCAACAGTGTCATTTTTCTTTATTTATATTCAGATTTTAATGACATTTCTGCAAGCTTCTTTTGTTACCCGTCAAATATATTTCCACATTTTTATTACTTTAAGCGCTCGTGTATTTTATTACCACTTATTTTTTTTATTCCACTTAATTTATTACACAAATACTTACCTTTTTATGACAGGTGAATATGTTTAAATGGCATTGTCATAAAAAATATTTCTTGTTTATTCTTTAATCAAGAAATATTATTTTACTTTACAAAATAATTCAAAAATTTTTGGCTTTTGATGACACACAATACTCCAAAGATAAGGAAACAATTCATCATTCAAAAACAAATTTCAAATCGAGCCCCAACTCGAAAAGCAATTACGATCTATCGAAGTCATGAAACAATTTTCTATTTGCGTAAAGAATAAAACAAAGGTTACGATAAAATCGATTTATCGTATAATCGCGTGCAGAATGCAACTGCAAGTGATCGATTCTCCCACAAACTGGGTCGTACCTACTGTAAAGCAAATTGAAAGAAATCACGGCAACCGAGCGTTTCTTTGACATATTCGATTATGTAAGAAGTACTTAGACGTTATTAAACATTCTATAAAAAACTATATATATATATATTATCTTCGTATAATACTTGCATTGAGACTATATAACATTGAAAAATATAAAGTGTCAAAAATACAATCATACATTGAAGTAACATAAATGATAATTTACGTTTTATTATTTAATAAAATATTAATCAATGCTTTTGCATAATCATATTTACTTACAAACTTAAATTTATGTTATTTTAATAAACATTAACAAAGTATATATAGTATACCTAGATGAAAATTTTCGCTGACAATAGTAAAACTTGATTACATTGCGTACGACAATTCGTATTTTATTGAGCAATTGTTTTATTATTAAAGCAAATATTGCGACGGCACCAAATGGTCTACGCCTACGGTCGTCGTTTGGCCAAAAATAAATTTAACAGGTCAAAAATTCATTCAATTACTGTAATAAAACAGAACGAAATTCATAAATACACAATCATGCGAACAAACAAATACCTCGTACCGATGAAACGTCACTATTTTATTAAAAGCAATTTCCTTTGGTAGCGTATTGTGGAAATATTTTGATAGGAATTCCGGTGATGCGTTACTTTTTCGCGCCATATTAGGATTCGAAATGCCAACAGCCTCACTGGAGTGCTACTTGATGCCCGTGACGGGGTCTGCCTAAATCTGGAGTAAGAAATCTAGTTTTTTCTAAAATGGATTCGTAGACGACAGAGTAACAAATTAAACTTACTTATGTTATATTTAATTGGCTTAATTCCAGACCCTAAAAGCCGCCATCGTTATTAAATCCACGTCTCAAATGTTATTCTCGAATATTTCTCGATTCGCAAATCGAGTACGCGTTCCGAATTTCTGGGTCACCTGATCGCATATAATAGTTGCAAGTCCCGAGGATTTGCCACCGGCAGACGTCGAATGTCGACGCATCACTTCAATATGTTCGCTACATCGATCCCTATTCGATTTGATGCATCGAAACACGATTCAATAGCCTCTGCATTGCGATTCACTGATGAATCTCACACTTGCATTATAATATGATGTGAATTTATCGGGCCTCGCTATTTGGAACATTACTAGACATCTTGCGTATTTAGTTTTGCTGTAATGGTGGCAATGTTGCCAATGTGTTTTTACTGAAATAATGACGAAAAGTAGTAAAACATACATAATGTTATACGTATTAAGCTTAAATAAAAAATCTTTTAAACTTAGACTACCACCTGATTGATTCGCCACTGTATAGGTAGGTATATAATTATTACAGAGAATAGAAAAAACTCAGCAAAGTCACCAGCAATATATCATATTTCTATGTAACTAAATCTAAATACAGCTACAAGAGCCATTGACAAAAAGACCTATTCATTCTAAACATTATGAATCTCGCTACTGTAAAAAGCTTTTAAAAGGATATCCGCCAACTCTTTTTCCCGTATCTTGTAAAGGGATAGTCTCAAAGAGGTTTTAGTAAATGTTTTACAAATGTGTCAAAAGAACTCAAATATTATTTCAGGGGTTCAAAACCTTTGCGTTCGCACGTCGCGGCTGAAAGTAGACAATAGTTATTCACTGTATGTGAGATGACAACAGAATGTTTTAAAGAATTCTTTGAACGTTTAAGTTACAATACAAGAACAAAACAATTTATTCACATTTTACGTTTTAAATGTCTAGTATTTAATTATTCTTGCACAAGTAGTTTGTTATAAAAAAAATAATACAAATTATTTCCGATACATTATTTACTTATTATTTAATCTTGTGCCACGATAAAAAAAAATCAAAACTTATAGTTTTTTTTACGAATTAAGTTCAAATTCATATATTTTTTTTAATGTAATGTCAACTTTTATATACATATATGGGTCCTCGCATGAACCCCTCATTGGAGTTAGAAGTCTCTAGTCGTTTCCATTCCTCTCTATCTTCCACGTCTTTCTCCACTCATTGCTTTAATTCCATCTTAACCATCATCGTCTACCCGATTTCAAGTCAGCCTTGCTATGTCCCGTCTAATTCCATTTAAGCTTAGGAGCATGATCAAGGGCGTCTTTGGCTTCCGTCTTTCCTCTTACCCAGTTATGGAACCTACTGCATTCTATTAATTTTCATCATCCTTGTTTGTTCCCAAGCTCTAACGTTAGTAATGTTTTAATAGAGTAATAGTAATGATTTAGAACAAAAGAAAATTTAAATCCAGATAAGCTTAGAAAATTTTACAGCCTTAGAAGGCTGACCGTAAGGAAGGTTAAATATCTTATAATAGTCAAGTATTGCTCTTTTCGATCTTTACCACATATTGTACATATATGTGAACGTCGCTTTAGAACGTAAAACATAATTCTCCCAAAGACAAATAATCTCTAGCGCTCGCATCGACTAAATTGAAAATTCACCAGTTGCCCCACTTCCAAAGTCGCAACTCACAACGGATCCTAACTGCGCTGTCATTATTACTAATGCACGCGCGTCTTTAGGGATGTCCCTATTCAGCAATAGTGACTGCGACCGCCTTTTGTTTTGCAACTCAATTAAAAGTTGAATCGCTCCGAGACAATACCGTGCGACGGTCTCGGGCCTCGGGATGTCGTTAGCGAATTGGAATAGGACTGTTGTTTCGCAGATTGGATAATTGGAATGTACACCCGAAACTTGCAATTAGAATTATTGAACTTGTATTAGAACATAAATATTTACATTTGTATCGTGTATTTGTGATATATATATGTAACTTAAATCAAGATGGCGCGATATCTATTTAAAAAAATGTAATAGTATTCATGATAATACTCTGTGCTTTTGTAATGGCGTAGTACGTGTTCGAGCACGATAAGAGCGTTGTTCTAAGGTAAACTTAATAGCTACTTATAAATTATTATATTTTGTGCATTATTACATAATAATACTTGATAATAATGTTTAATTGTTATTATTTTTAATGTAACATGACTTGGAGACATGAAACAAATAAGTGTTATATGTTTAGGTTAGTCTCTGACGACATTAAAGCGTTCTTATTACGTTTTAGGTCAAACAAAGCTGCGCGTATACTTTCAGCAAACGGGTGATACATATCGAGCCATTTCCTATTACCCTAAATTCAGGAGCGTACAGAAAAGCGGTTCAATAAGTTTAATCCTCCATAATTCAAGCGATCGCATTTGCCCCGGGCTTATCCGCAGGTGAAATGCCACCGCGCCGACGATGTAAAGTTATTCCCGTATCCCGGTGCATCGCGGGATTGTCCCGGGACGCATAATTCACGTCCCTAACTGGGAGCGATTCGCAAGAGTTCTGGTGCCGGAATTTTATGCTTGATTATTTTAAAGTAGGAGAAATTTTTAAAGTTATTACTTAAAGTTACCTCCGACGAGACTAAATTTTATCAGTTTGTTTCATTTATATATCAACCAAAATGCGTTTACGTTTCGCCACAGTAAGTATTCTATATTGTAACACTAGACAACAGACATATTATCCATCTACCTTTACCTATATTGATACTAACAAGATAAGCAGCTTGTTACGGAAGCTGAGATAATATTAATAAGCTTATTTTATAGCAATTTTCTTTGTTAACTGCACCTCGTATTTTCATACGAGAAATATTATGACGTGTATTCAATATAATTTTTACGTGTCAATTATGTTTGATGACTTCAGTCATCGACCTCGATTATAAGTATATTTTAATATGAAAATCAATTAAAAAATAATAACCGTCACTTAACCGCAATAGTAGTAATGTGTTTTAAACGATTTCATATCTAATTTCGGCTGACGTTGGTCATATAACAAAACTGAGAAAACCCCAGTTGCTTCTCAGAAAAATATCAGATGATGCCTACGTATTTTATTCTAGAGAGGAGAAAAACATAAAAAGCTTTGTAATATAATTAAACAAATTAACCTAGAAATATGCCTAAGACGCGTCTCCAGGGGGCACGTGACTTCACGCATCTATCGCTTAGTGTATTAATGCGCAACCTACAGAGTATGGAAGCGGTCAACCATAGTATGACGTAAAAGATTTGGTTTCACTCATGGCCGCGATTATTTTCCTGTAATTACTTCTATAAATACTTATTCTCTTCTTTAATACCATTCCTTCATCAGCCTTACAGAAACGTAGAAAAATATATTTAGCTAATAATTAAAAAGAATATGCAAAAGGTGGGCGTTTTTTTTTCTATTAAGCGATACAAATTATATAGCTTGTTTGAGCTTCACTTCCACGCCACACACGAGATCCGTTACAAAATACGAAACACGAGCACTCTAACGACAACTCACTACCATAGTACAATAACGCAACGCATAACGGCGACAATTTACTTCAGCTAAACTGTAACATTTTCACGGCTCGCTGAGTTTGCGCGTAACAAGCGAGATGCAATTGAGAGCGAGCGTTGTACCGCTAAGTGAAATTAATGTTGGCCGGTTAACTTGAACTATGGAGAGCACATTACAGAGGATACCACTAGGATGGTTGGGAGAGGAAATTTTAGCTCGTTTGTTATTCATGCAACTTGCTAGAGTTTAAAATCTATTGCTCATACGATTCGAAATCAGCCGAACTGGTTGAAAATATAGTATTATAAAGTTGAGTTTTAGTTAGTAGCTCTAATAATATTTATAAAACATAGGTGATAGCTTATCAACTTTGTGAACGAACACGAAGTACCTCACTATGCTATAGAGTGATATTAAAATAGTGCATATACCACAGCAGGTAATTATTTTGTTCGTAAGTCATAGTAATACTAATAATGTTGTAACAATAGTGGCCCTTTCAATAGCCAAAATTAATACTTGTAGACAGAATCTTTAATACAGATAATTTATATATATTGGGATTTTTATTATAACATTATTTTTCACTATAAACAAGATAATACTATCAAACATCTTCAGGCAAATTTTTACCAATTTTTAAGCAGTCATTTCTCGAGATATGAAGGCCTCTTAATTAGTGTTTAAGAGCAAATAGAGGCAAAACCACCAAATTTCTCTTAAAACACAACGGTACATCAAGGCCGGTACGCCCGCAGCTTACGTAAGCTGGTGGCACTTGTAAAACTGCGCGCGCGCATTTGATAACGATCAAGTTTACGGTGATATATGTGCTGTACGTGCGGGACACTATATACCCTTGTTGAAAATATTTAATAAATTTTTACAAATGCTTTTACTTCGAGGATATGATAAGCATCAGTTATCTTAACGTGTGTATTAAAGAGCTTCACACTTTTTCCATTAATGAAAACGTTGGTTTCGTGTATATGTAATGTATAGAATAATAAGGATTTAAAATATTTTTTATTTAAAAACATAAGCAATTTATTAGGAAAAACAAAATTACGTAATAAAAAATACAAAAAATTAACTATTACACTTTTGTCAGTTCACTCGATTAGTTGGCACTTAAATGATTTGAACAAAGAAAATCTGTTTCAAGTTTTGCTGGTGCATAATTGTAGGCGGAATCGAACCTAGGATATCTGCCAATATAGTAATATACCACTTGCGATAACTAGTAAAACACATGGCCATCTTTACATAAAATATCGTAATACAGTCAAACCTAGAGCTCAAGAGACCGTGAATTCATCTTCTTTGATAGAGGTTTCTCAGTAACCCGAGTTTCTAGCTTACAGAGTTACAGAAGGGATCTGTCCCACATATAGAGGTCTACAAAACTATGGAAAACAATAACAGAGAGACATTTGGTTTGAAATAATCGAGTTTCGAAAGAGTCCCTCGAAATTTCATAAGTCATAAATAGCATAAGTTCAATGCGTTTAATTGTCGCTTATAGAGGTATAGGCAAATATCAATCTCACTTATAGAGGTTCACGCGTGAAAAATGACTGACACTTACTTACTACATGTTACTGACTTATAAAGGGTTAGGAGGGCAAAATCACGGGACCCCGTAAATACTCTCATTAATAGAGTTTTCTCGCTTACCCAGTTGTCACTTACTCAGGTTTGACTGTATATCTATTTCCTGATGTCTTAAGTACTAATTTCTTATCACATTTAACTGTTACAATAAATTTCAAATAGCTAATGTAAGGTAATAAAATTTGAAGATGGTATTTGAAACAGAGCACTGTTTGTTTACAAGATTTATAAACAAATACTCTTTGATTCATAATATTATTGACAACGCGAGTTATTGTCACTAACGGACATCCCATATTGAGAATGTATCACGTACATTTTTAACGTATTTAGGAGTTTATTACATTGAGCTTATAGGTTTTCTATTTTTCGTGGTTATTTATTATTGAACATGTTTAAATTACTACTACTTAGTATTAAATCGATAGTTAACTCTCAAGTGAAGTAAATTTCAGGAAACAAATGACTGATGATCAGGTCCAATATGGGTAATATGGGTAATGGAGCATGGGATAAACGTCATAAGAGACGGTGATTAGCCCAAGATATTTTACTTTCCCCGTCCTTTACTGATTATACATATAAAAACAAAAGTCATACGATCTCAGAGTTAGGAAGTGCGCGCACACGAACCAGGCAGACAGTTTGCTATAATACTCATTACTCCTCTGTCACAGACCTCGACTGATATACAGCATTCGAAACGTCTATGTATGTTATGTAAATTCTCATTTATATCCGTTAAAAAAATTTAATTGAAATTTCCCTAAACATACAAAACACGAGCTCTCAACACGGCGTCATCTCATTGGTATCATCATTTTATCTCATAAACTGGAGTGCACAAGGCCTCACCCCAGCGACGATAAGACAACAGCCTTTGAGGCTTTTGATGACACAGGTGCACTCCAGTATCTACTCTATTATACAACAGATTAAATTACGTTCCATCTTCGTAATAATAAACCGCCTGCGTAACTCAGTTGTGTGCGCACTGTTTATTCAATACGATAAGCGTGGTCCTCACTTTGTCACTCGGATAATCAAAAATATATATTTCGGTTGTGTAGACAGTTACGGAATACTGGTCCAATAAAATATAAGTTAAACTAAAACGAATGCAACGTTTCTGTTTTTTTTATGTTACAGGAGGCAAACGGGCAGGAGGCTCACCTGACGGTAAGTGATACCGCCGCCCATGGACACTCACAATGCCAGAAGGCTCGCAAGCGCGCTGCCGACCTTTTAAGAATTGGTACGTTCTTTTCTTGAAGGACCCTAAGTCGAATTGGTTCGGAAATACTTCAGTGGGCAGATGGTTTCACATAGTAGTGGTGTGCGGCAGAAATCGCTTTAAGAAACGCTCAGTTTTGGAACGACGGACGTCAAGGTGATACGGATGGTATTTTGTATTCTGACTTGACGTAAAGAACAAACGAACTTCGAAGAGGCGATATGACTCTTTAAAGTATTTTCGCTTGACATTAGGCAAGCAATCAACGCCGAAAGTATTAATTTAGATTAAAAGGGAAATAGAGCAGTGTTGACCTAGTGGCTTCAGCGTTCGACACTCATCCCTAAGGTCGTAGGTTCGATCCCTGGCTGTGCACCAATGGACTTTGCCTATGTGCGCATTTAACATTCGCTCGAACAGTGAATAAAAACGCCGCGCCGCTGGTATTAAAAGGTAAATTATAACTTTTCTAGGTTGTTAATTAGATCTGTTAATAAATAAAATTGAAGTACGTAACACTTCGCCTTACTATTCGTTAGTTGACTACATTTAACAAGAGGATAATGCAAAACGAGGAAACAAAATAGATGTATTTTAGTCATTGGTCGCCGTCTTCCACAGAACAACAAATTTATAGACCCGGATAAGATAAATTTGATATTATGTTATCCTACACCACTTGCCAATAATCTGTAAATTAATAGTCTGTTAATAGATAGTATTATTACACTTTACTCAACAATATAATATTTATTCAGTAAAGTATAATAAAATGGTTTAATTACATGCTAGAGCATTACTAGAGTAACATTTATATTATACTTTTACTTTTTCATAAATAATAGAACAGAGAAAAAATATATTTATATACAATCAGTTTAAAATAAATTCAACAGAACTATTAAAACAATGTTTGTTTTTAAATCCTAATGAATTTAATAAATGTCTTTATTAAATATGCTTTTCTAATTGCAAAACCCAAATTGGTAGTTTCGTATCTTCTAAGAGATACACCTAATACTCCAAGCTAGACAAAATCCACTTCCTTTTTACTAACGAAATCGACTTTGACGTATCTCACACACTGTTTGACTGTATGTTAATTATTCTATATTTATAAAGTTTATCTATAGTTGTTACATTTGTTAATATGTGAGTACCATGTATCGATATATAATAATATAGTTATCTGCGGCATTGTTTTTTATAACACCATGCGCCTATTTTATTTTAGTGTTTTTTATTCTAGGTACATACATGGTCTTCACATATAATTATCATATCAATGTATACAAAATATTGTAAAAACTATTTCAAAAGAGTGAGTATGGTGTTTCTTGTCCATCCTTGGGAAGGGGCAACTAGAGTAATTTTGTATATGACTCTAGTTTACTTGTAATTTTAACTTTCAAACGTGCCTTTTTAATAGGCCTAATAAAAATAAATAATTTGACTTTTTGACTTTTGAAGTCACGAGCATTGGCAAGATATAAATTATTTCAAATATTTAGGAATGTCGTTTTAAAAAAAAAAATTAATCGGAACATCTACGTCTTACGAATTCTATGGTTATAGGTAATCAAGAACTAAATACATACCTATTGTTACATAAACACGAGTAATACAATCTATTATCGTCCAGTCAATTTATTTGTTAGTTTGTTGCATAGATGATACTAGAAGTGTTTATGTGAGGAACAGAACAAATAAACATTTGAGATGGTTCATACTATCAATCCAAATATTGAGGGTTATTTATGAACAACAAGTTTATTTAATTTTCTATTTCGTAGTGAATCGTGTATCTATAGGCACATATTTTTGCAGTTATTAATAAAAGTTTAACCGTTTTTTACGACTGTATGTATAAGTTATGTTTAGTTTTTATGTGTTTTTTATATGAAGTCAACACAATGAATTTTTATCAAATTTTTAAAATATTCTAGATATCTTTGACACAAAATTGATATGTTTTGTACAATAAAATGTTTGTTATGTTAATTTAACTCGGTGCGAATAACTCTAACCTGCAAAATTGACCTATAAAACGCCTCTATCGTCCCACTTAGCATACCTAGCTTTACTCGTGTTGTTGCCCCGCGATAAGGCACATATGCTATTCATAATTCACACAAAATACTCCTTAATGTGCCGCAATAAAGTTCCAATTTAATATGCCATAAAATACTGTATAATATCTGCAAATGCACCGTTCAAATTTCACATCGACCTGTGAAATACTCTTTAGCCAAGTTGTTACGACACCGGTTAAGTCTATTGTTTTTCAGTATTAATGTCGGTCAATGTCGCTCAAGAATTTATTAAAAAGTGTAGCGCCATTCGTTGCGGTTACAATAAGGATAATTCAGCTGAAAATTGAGAAAAACCTTGCGCAATACAACGTTTGCCAAGTTCGTGAGGTCTCATTAGCACATTGACAATGTAGATATCTTACATTTACATAAATATATTTAGGTTAACGCATCGTGGTGTATTATTAAAACGAAAATCCGATGCGTCAGCCTCTATGTAACGATCAATCGGAAACAATCGCAAACAAACAAGCGTAATATGAAACGACACTGATTTACAATAACATTGATGTTTCTAATTCGTAATTCGTACTCTTGGTGTTGTATCACTTCAACTATAATCCTGAAAGACATGAAAATTTAATGAAAATGAAGGTTATTGCCGACTTGTACACCATTTTGGTGATAAGGGACTGGGTTTCGTATTTAGTAGAGTGATAAGCGAACATCGAACCTGGTACATGGTAGGGGGTGGGGTTAGATGGCGGCAGCCAATACGCAGCGCTGATGGCCGGATAGTTGGAGCCCGACTTGGCTCCCTTGCCGCGGGCCCCGGCTGCCTCTCCACGCATCCTTCACTTCACAACACAACCTCACAAGCACTCACAGCCACATTGCACGTCTGCATTGAACCGCGGACGCGACACTACTAAAGACGTGTATATAAGACTATAGGTGCGCGTGCGTTGACGGACGATCAGTCATTATTCGTGGGCCCGTGTCACTCTGCTGCTCCCCCCACACCTCCCACTAATGAACTCCGTCCTGTGCACGTCACGTTACCGTTTTCCACATACGGAAGACAATGTGTCTTTAATATTGTTTATACGACAGACGAATCGCTTATGTGGCTTTAAGGCAACAGTAGATTCAGAAATGGTCGCAATACCATTTTTAAAAAGAAACAAAATTAAACTTCGGCTTTTTTCGGAAATATGTCAAAAGATATGAGATTTTATAGATTTATTACTTGCGTATAATGTAAAGTACCAGTGCAATAAACGTGTATTAAAGAGACAACAAGAGTCATATTTTAATGTCAAGCTAATCAAGTGTGGGGAAGTGTAGGGAACAATGGTTCAGCCGTAACCACTAAATCAAATAAATAAACCCGCACAAAGAATAAAGCCAACCCAAAAACAATAGAAATAAAAATAAAGAATAATTTCGTAACGCTCCACATAAGGCCAAATTATTTAAATGTCCAAATGAACCAATTATCATAGTCATAAAAATTGCACCTCGAGAACGTAAAGAGACCTCGCTAGAGTCACACACTCGTTATCATAATTAATTACTTCAAACGTTAAATAATTGCATAAAAACGTGCCGCGCTGAGTAGAGCCGACGTTTGTTTGTTTAAGGCCGGAAGAACGTGTGGAGATCACACATACACATAGTAGAACTAATATCCCACAAAACCACTATTTATTTAATCTTAAGCAGGAATTGTAATTAGTTTTATCAAATTTAATATTATTGAATAATTTAATATTATTTTACAAATTATAGGCATTACGTAACCTTAAACCCATTTACGGCAATGTAATTTTCAACCAACCATTTACTAATTAAGTCCTAATGAATGACTCTTTTAACAATATTGTATCTATATAGTATATCTATAACACTTACTACCTTGGTAAAAAGTCTAATTAGTAAGAATTTAAACATATTAATAGCAAAGGCGTGTAATTAATTATTTATAACGAACGTGAGATTATTACTCTTTTGGGCATACATTCAGCTGAATATTGATAAAAGCTATATATAAATTGTTATACGTTTTGCTTTTACATTAGTTATTAATGCATTATGTATGGTGACCTTTATAAACGGAATGTAAAGATTGTCTAGTTGTATTCACACACGTGCGCCGCACTCGCTGTGAGCCTATATGACGCGGACGCGGCGGACAATCGATTGCTCATGCCGTTTAGACATAGACTACTGTAGAACAGAGCTGACTTAAGTGTAAAAGACTTGTTTGGGCTCTATTGTGTTTGACCTCGATAAACCCTGTCACCTAAGATTACTTAGTCGTTTACCTAGTTTGATATAGATCGGTTGGTTTAGTTAATAGGGCTCATGTCAATTGTTTTATCTCATAAGCAAATAGAATTAGTGAGCCAACAGTGTGCTTAGAAAATTATCATTTCTACAAAAGCGAATGCCATATCGAACTATTTATTTCTATTATATTCATGAGCAAGCGCCATCTATTTTCTTTGGTTAAGTTATCGTTTTTATTTTATATTACTGCAAATTAAATGATCATTTTCAAACTGCACAATCAGGTACTTATAACTACTGACTATATTGCTCATAATGAGCGTTCGATTGCTCAATTAGTCAAATTAGTTATTAACGACCTCTGATAATGACAACAAGCCTATCGTAAGTGATTTTAAATTGCATCAAATTAATTATAACTCAATATTGTATGGCGTGGCATAAACAAACCATTGTAAATTAAACTCAATCATTCAAAAGATAAAACATTAAAATAAGTGGCCAAGAGTTTCTTGTTAGTTCTTCTCTTCCGTTCTACATTTTTGATTTGAAAACTGTCAGTACATTCAGAGACATATCTAAATGTACACTTACTGCCAGTCACTATCTACTGCAATAAATGATATTTCATTTCGATTTTAAGCTACTTAAAATCTCTGTTTATGATTTTTTTCTTAGGCGTCTTTATGGCAGTGGAATCTTAAATGCTAAACAAAAATAATAAAAGATTTCACTCACCATTTCTATTTTCACTGTCAGCCGGCTTCATTTGAATCGGATGGTGCATCTGAAAGGGAAATGAAAATGATATAAATTTGTGCGTTAAAGGCTATTCACAATTGTAACATAGATTTAAATGTAAGAAATAATGCTCAAGGTACGGGTAAATCAAAAATACACCAATCAAGTACAGTAAACATGCAAACTACACTCTAATTAGATTTGTTTTAGGTTTTATAAAAAACTACTAGGTATTAGTAACTCAATAATTCTATTTGCATTGAATAGCTTTGTTATAGTATGCATTTGTATCTTTATGGTTTCATCGATTTTTTTAACAAAGATTATAATGCCAAAGTAACTGTATTAGTGTAGTATTAAAATCACTCTTATCAAACTAAGAATTACATTAAATAACATCAAATTCTAAAATCCATATTTTCTATCAAATTATTACCGCCTATAGCCAACACAAACAAAACATATCGATCGGCGCGTCGCGTCAGTTTAATTAATGCTCTCAATAATAATTATTTACACAATGCGTTCGGTGCACGGACAAACAGTTGAAACTATTTTAATTATTTGTAAACACTGTGAGACTATCTATTGCATAGACAAATATTTTTGAGTCTTAGCTGTATAACGGTAGCTTTTTAGCTCTTTAAATTTTTATTTATTTGGTCTGGCCCTTTGAGCTACGGTTTCCTAGAAAAGCGTTGCCGTTATCCAACGGCTGCAATGTAACGTTGGGTGACGTCACCCATACGTTGTCTATGAATAACATAGGAGTAGGTTTTCTAGAGAACGTTGAGTGTCACCGTAACGTCAAATAGTGGTGCTGTCATTTGCATGACGGCCGTCATAGCGGCGATAAACAGTAATTCAACGTTTTTCGCGTGTAGCGGTGCCCATATTTAATTAATACAATGAGTGGAAACGTAACTTGGACGAGCGAAAATGTTTGTTTTTTGCATTATGTTAAAAAGTAAAGACGGCCGTTATTAACAACCGTAAAATGACGGCCGTTAGTTAACGGCACCGCTTTTCTAGGAAAGCTTTATCAGCATATTTACAAAGGAATAAATTACTAAATAATTTAATGTCTCGTTTGTCATCGACTCGATCGACACTTAACGAAACAAGGGTATTATTATGTGCATAAGTACTTGTTGTAAGACATATGAACTCTTTATCAATTAATATTATGACTCTAATACTTTATTATTTTACAACCATTTTTTATCCACAATTTCTGTATCCAACCAATATATATGAGTAAAAGCTGTCAAAACAATTTTATAACAATCAATTAAAGATAAATCACAACAAATGATAAAATGTAATTTTTAACAGAGCTGGTTTTCGTTATGCGATTTTTCGATGTAGCCTGGATTTATAGTTCCGCGGAACAAAAATAACGCTTTTATCTCTAAAATCATTGCAATATCTGCCAGAACCGATATCTGTTCCAGGAATGTAATATGGATTGTAAAATAAATGGAAGAATGAAAACTAAATAAAAAATAGACATTTCAGCAGCAGTAAGGTAAACATAATATGACATTTAACTATATTGAATTTGTATTTTTATACCGCCTCCGAATATCTAATTTTTTTGAGAAATTGCTGTATGATGTAATGATTTCTTCTTATTTCGGAAGGCATAACACAAACGAAGCAAGCACTTCTATAATGAATAAATATAAGCTTTTTTCGTCTGTGGTTCAACGTTTCCGTTAAATAAGTAGAGGCGTGCAACTATTGTTCCTACGTATATTTTCAGCTTGAGTCAGTCAACGCTTATAGATGCAGTGACCCAACTCCAAGGCGTGTCAATCGTGACGTGGTTATTTTCATAGGCGCGTTGAGTGATCCCTTGTCATATGCCGGTCACTACAACGGTACACTCGACAGTTAAGAGAACTGTTTATTAATTTTACATTAAATTAAATATATCTGTATCTAAGTAGAATTATGATAAGTCGCCCAATTTATTTTTTCCATATATATTTAAAAAAAGCTATTACATAAAGCAACCTTCAATATAATGTAATACCTTTTGCATTGTCATGTTTTGGCTTATAGATGGGAGTTAAAATGCAAAAATTACAATATTTTTACAATTTACCACAAACTACTACTTTACTATTGCTCAATATAGCATATATATTAAATTTGTACACCAGCGTTGTTTATTGTTAAAACTGTTAAAATATTGTAAAATACACTTGTGTTAATTTAGATGGAAAACTCGAGTTCGCCACGTTACGCCGCACACTCACGCGTACTCATGTTTCATTATATTACACTCTTCACTAATTAAAATCCACAGAGCAGGCTAGATAATACACAAAGTTATCGCGTAACGTTATAGTCTGCTTAACAACAAAATCTAATAATCACAACTATCGCGGCTCTCAACGCTCAACACTCGAGCCCTTATAAACAAACCCCTTTAAATTTGATGCCGACAACTTTCAACTTAGTTTCACTTCATTACACCAGAGGTTGAGGCGAATATGAATTTGTAGTGCTATTTACACATGTAGCCATATTCTTTGCCGATTTAAATGGGACGATAAAGTCCATATCACTACAGCGTTGCATATGGCAAAGTTTTTTTTATAGAACAGTGGTAAACGGGCAGGAGGCTCACCTGATGTTGGGCGATATCGCCGCCCACGGACACTCTTAATGCCAGAGGGCTCGCGCGTTGTCGTTTTAAGAAATGGTACGCCTCTTTTTGTGAAGGATCCTAAGTCGGAAATACTTCAGCCTGCATCTGGTTCCATATAGTAGTGGTGCGCGGCAAAACCTGCCTTAAAAAAACGCTCAGTTGTGAAACGACGGACGCCGAGGTAATACGGATGGAATTTCGTATTCTACCTCGACGTCCTATGATCAAACTTAGCTGCAGGTAATAATCCGAACACTCTTCTGATCACTCTCCATGGTAAATCCGGTAGAAGGTGCATTAAGACCCCACATCTCTACGCAACGCCAATGGATCAAGCCACTCGGAAATTGTTTTTTAAAGTCTAAAAGCTATTTAACAGACTATCTAGATAACAAGAGTGATTAACATCAAACTCAGCAAATAATAAACTAGTAATGTTTGTAAACGACGCCATGACCCGAAATACTTTCAGATCATTACCGGATAAGTTGATTCATGAATCTCTCGCGAATCGCCCGAATCTCATAAAGCGTATTCCTTATCTAATTAGGGACCAGATGATCATCAATCACTGGGCCGGCGTGGACAAACACTGTACAAAGTGTACAATTTGTCACGTCACGCTCTAATCAGAGTCGCCTTGGATGCGCCATTACTGAAGGCGAGATTGAGAGCGCTGCGTGCGATAAATGAACCTGGGACTCTACACACTCATTATCACGATTAATGTGAGGTGGGTCTCTTACAAAGGTTAAATATCTTTGTACTTTCAGTATAAGAGATTACAAAAAGGCGAAAATATTATGTTTTATCAAAAATACGTATACTCAAACTCAAAATAATTTTATTCATATAGGTAACCATGTAAACGTATGAACGTCAACAAAAAAGATGTTCAATTGATTCTAAATTTACATTTACTACCAGTTCGCAAGTCAAGGGCGTAGGGAGGACAAGAAGAACTGGCAAAATACTCTCCGCCACTCTTTTAAATCGCTAAGTTTTGAGTCATACAAATTGTTTGAACTGGAGCAAAGATCATTTAAATATTCGTCAAATTTATAAAAAAGCTTTATTGATTAATTGAATTCATTTCGCTTGCGAGTTTGTTGTAAAAATGAATACAATTTAGTATTTACATATAAGGAGTAGTTTTTCTTCTGTAGCCTGGTTGGTCGTACACTCAAATTAGTTTCGTTTCGAGTATATTATTGGTGAAAGGCACCATTTGTTTTAAAATCGTTTACATTTCTTTGTACACACAACAAGGTTTCAAGAAAATATTGACCAGATAGTGTCATAATATTTATTTCTTTAAACTTATTCCGTACCAGTCGGTACGGAGAAACACAACAAATACCCCGAACAGCCCGCTATATAACTGTTATCATTCAATTTATTCGTGATAACATTGTACACTGAAAAATGCATAATTAAAGTAGCGCTGTCATAATATAGGCATTATGCAAATCAATATAAATTAAGTAAGAATAAATGTACAGAGTCCCAAAGATGAAACAGTTGGCACTTGCAACAGTAACAATCGATATTAAGCTCAATAGACGACTGTCGATTCGAACAAAGGCGACGCGTGATTAGTAAAACTGTCACGAGCGAACGGAACTATGAACGTCGGACATGTACGGGAATGTTAATTCTGCGTACAAATACGGATCAATGTCGAGTGACCCTTTGGTTATAGGTAATTATGGACGCATTACAATTAATGAAACGTCTTGTATCATAGTAGTTACTGTAATGATAACAGAAATAATTGCAATATAATAGGTAAAAAGAAAGTGAACGTATCTTCTGGTTTTTAATTAATTAATTATGTATTATATAACTTATACTTCGTCACATCGCTTCAAATCTACAAAACATTTGTTTACAAATTTGCGGAATTATGTCGATCAGTCGAAAAATGTTAAATTTCAGTATAAATAACAGTGAGTTCAAATACAGAGCCGAAGAATCTAATTTCCCAGCATCTCCTTTGTATTAACGGTTTTTCACAGAAAAATTAATACCACTTTTACATCTACTCAACCGTGAAATAAGCCTAAAAGGTCTTTTAAATGAACCCTTCAAAGATTGGTTGTTAAATCGATGTCCACCTTTATTCTCCATCGTCAGCGGTTTATAAATCCAACATTTTTGCCTTTATTCAGCCGTTTGATCTGACCCTTAATCTGCTTGGGAAATAATCGGATTTTCAGTTATAACCATTTATATAAATACAGTGGTACCTCGATATTCGAGTGTTTCGACATACAAGCAGTCAACAAAAGACAGCAAAATTTTACATACAAGAAATCGCACAGTACACACTACAGTCTCTAAGCATTTTTTCCTTTTTGTACATTTAAATTCATTATCACATTTATTTTTAACCATGGGTCCGAAGAATAACTTGATGTCTATTAAATTAAAGCGTAAAAAAAAAATATATAAATTATTCTATATAGTATATTATTATAGTACTTAACAAAAGCTACTGAGGTGGTGTTTTGGAAGCTGTTTTCAATCAAGATTACGAAACGAATTATATTCGTATATCGAGGCACCACATACCAGATTACGTATATAGCTAATACTCATTTATTTGAATAAAAAAAACAACGAGAGTGTCACACAGGTGACATAATGACACTTGACCCGACTTCAGCGGCCAAATGATTGTTTCAACGAGATTCACCTCTCCTATTATTCAGTTACTCTATAGTCTATTGAATTTACAGTGAAATGCTATAAATAGAGCTTTAAGTTCCACCTCCCCTTTTTCTTTGTTCTAAATAATTAAGAGCAGTGTTTGCCTAGTGGCTTCAGCGTGCGACTCTCATACCTGAGGTCGTAGGTTCGATCCCGGCTGTGCACCAATAGACTTTATATGGGCGCATTTAGCATTCGCTTTAACGGTAAAGGAAAACATCGTGAGGAAACCGGCTCACCCAAAAAGTTGACGGCGTGCGTCAGGCACAGGAGGCTGAACACCTACTAGCCTTTTAGATTGACAAATGATCATGAAACAGATACAAAAATCTGAGGCCCAGACTTATAAAGGTTGTAGTGCCAATGATTTATTTTTAAATAGTTTACAAGAATTAGAGGAAATTTTCCGTGAGTAAAAAAAACAATTTATAGCAAATTTTCCGTGAGTAAAAAAAACAAATGTTTCATAAATCAATGTCTAAAATTTCCCCGATAGCTTTTACCGCATTTGAGCAGGTCCAACGACTCATTACTGAATGATATTTAACAATTTTTATTTAAAGGCCGGCAACGCACTTGCAAGCCTTCTGGCAATATGAGTGTCCATGGGCGGCGGTATCACTTAACATCAGGTGAGCCTCCTGCCCGTTTGCCTCCTATTACATAAAAAACACATTTTTCGCCACTGAAACACTAGACTATAGCCAGCCAGAGTGAGAATACTTGATCACGGCCTCATTCCTTGCCGGGGCAAATAAAACGGGAAACAGCGACTCCAATGATTTCCCTCGACATTTTACACTTTTTACTGTTCCTGCTTTTTGGGCTAATGGGATTTTCTTTGCGACTTTGTGTATGCTTTATGTGTATTTTAATCAAAGAATTCATATAACACGAAACTTTAAAAATTATATTTGGAATTCTCTTTGTTCGAGTTCGTAATTGTACAAAATGCTATTTAAGATAATAAAAATGTACCGCTACCATTATTGACATTAGACCAAACGACATAATATTTAGGTTATTGAAGCTTAATTTTATTTCAAGAACCTTTAGTCTACTTTACGTAAGTAGCGGTAATACATTGGGTACTTTCAAAGAATACCTCGGAAACCCACTGAAAACAGTAAGTACGAGTAACATAACATTTTATCGCGTCGTAAGCAAACCGCAAGCACTCAAATCTTGATGTTATTCGCCAAAAAGTAACGGCGTATATCTACAGTTTATTTTTGTACCTACATATTCCGCACGCAAAATTTTTTGGCACGCTCTCGCCCAAAAGTGGCTAACATAGTAGCATTGTGTAAGCGACCCAATAATCCGCATCTTTTTTGGACAAGCTGCTAAAATACATTTCGGGTGTGTAAATACACCAGTAGTATTATACTTTAGTTTGGTTTATGCATCAAGAAAACAACTTAAAAAATCGTCTGAATTTGTTTATATATCCGTTGAAAACGTTATATTTAAATAACAAGCATTTTGGCAATCAAATAAAACTGGGACGGAAAATGCACAAAAGCACATGCTTTCATTAGCAAACACACTGTAAACTAGATGATTCGTTCACATAGCACTCCGGGTGTAATTGCGAAAATCCCCGTGATCCCTGTTTATTTTCGAGGGACTGCCGACGACCTCCGAACTGAGGAGAAGCGGGAGAAACTCGGCAAACTAATAGAGCATGTCCCGAATCAACTTCGAAAGTTTGACATGAACTCTTTTACTCGACTGACTGCACACAAGGGAGTATATTTTCGTGTCCATCTCGTCCGTGCTTTATGATGAAGCGTTGGTTAAAAATATAATAATGTGATATTAATATTATTTTTCTCTATTACACTCAATCTTAAGTTTTCTTTTATTCCATTTGTAACATGCTTTCCGCCATCTTTTTCCAACTCAATTACAGGCAATGAGTAATGTTAAAACAATAAAAGGGATTAATTTCAGTTAGTTTCTCAAACAGTTTTCACTATATAGCAACGCAATATTCCAACCCACGTATAAAGTCGAATTGAGATTTAAAACTTTGCGCTACCTCAAAGTTTTTATTCTGTAAAATCTTCCGTAATCCAAATACACCCGTCGCGAGGAGCGGACGTGAGTCGCGTACCGAAACTTACCGTAAAAATGATTCCTACAATATCCCCAACTTAAATGTCCACCGTCGCTTGAGCCAGCCCTATTTAAATAAACTATGAGTTTCCTAAATGGGACAAAGAACCCACGGAGTTAGCCACGCCGTAATAATTTAATAAGTCTACCCTTAAATATATTGATTACAAGATAGATATTTAATATCTATCTTGTAAGTTTATTTATTAAAACTTCGATACATTACAAATAAAATCAAGTAAGACACGATGAGGGATGCAACGGGCGGCCTAATCGCTAACAAGCGATCTGTGCCAGGCAACCCTAGCGAGGAAAAATACTAAGGGTAAAGTGCAAGAAGTGCATTATATTATTTAACTAAATTAGCAAAAACAAAATTACAAGTAACACTGCAAAATTATATAGGTAATTACCAATGTGGCCTTGCCTACAAAAGGTGAGAGATGAAATTTCCAAATACTCAAAATCAGAGGAGCGTAACATAATATAAGGACCTAAGAACTTGAATTCATTTTTAAAATAACTCTCTTATTTTTCTCCTAGTTTTGAAATTGAGTATAGAAGATGAAGCAGTTTCATGTTCATGAAAGGGGTGGTGTCCGAAGTATTAGCTACATCAAATCAGCATGCAAATGTAAAAATATATTTAATAAAAACTTATTATGGCAAAACAGAAGAACAAACATAAACTGACCAAGTGACGTTGGAGTGAGCCAGTTAGCAAAGGTTAAGAGATTGAAGCTCACAGACGATGCGGAACGACTTTCTTTTTTAATATGTGCCGATGTAATCTTAAACTTAATGCGTGCAAGGAGAGGGCAGTTAAAACGAGATTTTATTCTTAATTAATTTAGGCTTACAAATGTGTTCAATAGTCGGAATTCGGTAAAAACGTGCAGGAGTAATAAACATACGCCTTTCAATTCTAACACACAGTTTAAATAATAATAGGATAATATCTACTAAGGTCATAAAACGCAGATAAAGAATCACTTTCAAACATTACTTTAGCGTTTAGAACGCATTTCGGGCAAACGACATCGGCATTACAGTAAAAGCTGTAACGGGAATACATCGTACGCGAATCCGGGGTTTACTTTTATTAACTATTTGACGACGGCCGCCGAGGCAGTGCTTCCTTGAATGTAAATAGATTTTATTGCACCCTCAACTATTGTATGGAAAACATTTGGATTCTACAAGGGTCGAAGAGGATTTGAAGTAATGATATCGGAAGTATTTTCCGAAACCAATTCGAAATTCGAATCATCACCCTATATCGAATTATTTGAATATATGTATTCTATATTATCATTAGGCATAGAGAAAAGGATAAAAGTAAACTAGAACCCATGTCCCGTTCTTAGTGAAGACAAAGTCAGAAATTAACTGTGAAATTCATTGTTATGATTCCATTTCAACAGCAACATTGAATATCACTTATCATTTATTGCTGACATTATTAATACCTATAAGTCGTTAAATACCTATTCAGATTTGTAATCGATACCACAATTTTGTTATCTAAATTGAAACATGAAAACATTCGGCTATTTCAATTCGTCCATGAATTATCTATTAACGATTAATTTCACATTCAATGACACATAAATCATCTGGCGAATATTTCAATCAATCTAGAGTGCCATGGGAATATAAAGTTTATAATACACCAGCTCGCTATACTGTGTACAATTTGAATCAAAGCGGAACACATAAAATCCAGGTAATCAGTCAATACAATCGAGTCTCTTACAAGTTTTGAAAGGTAAGGTAAGTTTTTGTAGGTAAATAATCTATCATAAGTCCGAATCGTTGTTGTTTTGTTTTTTCGTCCTAGAAAGATATTAGAGCGACTTATGGCCATGTGTAATACCTTTTCAGAATCCCTATTAAATGCGCCAAAACAGGGTTTGTAATACATGGTTACTTTTCGGTAGAGTATTTTTTTTTCACAGTGGGGTCCGAAGTAAACAAAAAGTGTTGATTTTAAAAAAAATTATATCGTATAACTTAATATTATCTTCAATACACTGAATAAACAACTATAAATAGTATGTCTAACGCAAGAACTCATCAGTACCAATCTAGTGAATATTATGAAAAAGACACAGGATGTATTTTTTTCGATTTTTAATAAGAATTAGTAAAAAAAAGTCAATTTTATTACACAACACAAAATAAATTATAACTCTGCAGGGGTTGAGCTTAGAGACCTCCCGTAGAACAATTTTTTGCAGCTGATGACCTCATCTATTCCCTATTTGCGTTTGATCCACGACTTTTTGGCCACCCTGTATATAGGTAGGAAAAGTTGCCTTAAATGCTCGCTAAGAAAGGATGAACATCAAGATAACCTACAAAAGTTCCATGATTATTCTAATTCCAAGTATAGAATTAGAATCATCGTTATCCCTTATATTGAGCTCTGGGAATACAGAAGTAATGCTGTATTCCCATGGCCGCAAAATAGTATTGGGCGTATAGGATCGGTACGTCCTTATTACATTAGTTTTCCAAGCGTGAAAGCCAGAGGAGCTTGCCCTCGTTTCGGGTAAGGGGTAATATCTCGGTTATTCCACTTTTTACATATACCGTTTAATGTGTTTTATCGTTTTTTAAATAATAATGCTATTCAGATGTTTCTGTCAAATTATTTCTTATTATATTTCACTACGTAAACCAAACATAAGCACCTAAAAATTGTAGTATAATGTCCGCCACTAAAACTGTAATTATAATAAACTTCGCTTTCTTCCATTCCTGGCTATAACCAAAGCACATGGTTCCAGCTGGACGGAGCAACGTCACACACGTCCAATACGTCTCTGCCACGAGTTCGTGAAATTTTCTTAGGCAAATTGATCTCCAGGAGAGGTGACATAAATTGGCCTCCACGCAGTCTTGATTTCACCCATACGGACTTTTTCTTATGGGGCTATCTTTAATTTAAAATCTATGCCAATAAGCCAAGTCGGCTCTCTGGCGCAATTGAAAGAAAATATCCGTCACGAAATAGCAGCCATCACTGAGTCCACCTGCCGAGCCGTCATAAGTAATTTTATTGTTCGATTAAATGAGTGCCGCGAACGCGATGGTCTACATTTGGACGGTATTATTTTTAAGAAATTAATTCCCAAAATGTGTACTTTTATAATGAATAAACACTTTTTTGATACACGACTTACTTTTTTTGAATCGATCAACTAAATATGAACTTCCTTTTGAGACACCCTATATAACTTAAAAATTAGAAAAAAAATAAGTTGCTTTTGTGAATATTAAGTACGAAAAATAAAATATGCTTGCTCAGTAATAAAGGCGCAACCAATAAAGCTCCGAGTAGTGGGTATTATCTGACAATGTCCAGACAAAACAAAAAGTATCGTCAAACAGAATGTTGCGTCGTCCATTGTATTATAACTTATTGCTCAATATATTCCCTACTTGAGACACTGTTCTTGTATCGGGCCCTCAGAAATAATACCGGATCTTGTATATTTTATTATAGTATAAGAGCATACTACGATACCGAGGACAAAAGATATCACAGTAAGCTTCAGCTATGTTTGTAAATCCATTCAAACTTGAAGAAATATGTTTCCGTGGATGCGATGGATGTAACCGCGAGTAAAAGCGAGTTATTTTACTGATAACCCGTCGTGAAACTATGTAGATCAATACTTTTTACGCGTTCTGCAAGTTTTTTAAAATATTTCTGGATATTTTGCCTTCCAACTGTAAATTAATTATTGAAATTAGTTTTGATTTTAGTAAAATCTGTAACAAACGTAATGTTGAAACCTTTCGGAAAATAAATTTCTATTTGAGATAATAGCAATTTTACAATCGCTAAAATTATAACCACAACCTCAAGACTAAGACTCCAGCGAGCTCAATATTGCAACCGAGTCGTTCCTACCTTCCTATAATATATATTTAAAAAATCAAATTATATAATATATATTTAGAAAATCAAATTATATAATATATATTTAGAAAATCAAATTATATAAAATCAGTATCATGTGTATCATACGCAGGTTATGATACACATTTTCAAAGATTGAAATTTTGCTTACAAAACTATGTTGCATCGTGTCGGAATATCTGTGACCTCGTAATATTTTGGCAGCTTTAGATAGTAATATGATTAATACAAAAGTAACTCCTTTATAATAGGTAATCGTTGATTGTTAATTAAAGTCTATTTTATTAACATAAATGTTTGTACAATAATGCTTTAAAAAAACATACCTTGTCTAAGGTCTTTTTAAAATACATAAAAAAAAGTTTTTTTAGTATTTATTTATTTTTATATAGATATTTTATTTAAAACTTGTAAATAAATAGTGTAATAATCAATTAGATAAACACTGCAAAGCACTGAATAATTTTAAATACGACACAGCAACACAGAACAATTTTATTCGTAAAATTATATTGTTTTAAAATTGTATTATAGCATTAGGCAATCTGTTGCATCAATAATATTGGATTCCTGGATCGGCAATACGATACATAGTATACGAAATATCTGGCGTATCGTAATATATTCTCAGATGGAACTAGTCATGAGCTGATAGAACACGATTTCAATATGTATAATATGTGAATCGCGTGCAATTGGAAGCGATATCTCTCTCATACGTGTTCCGGCAAACCATCTAGCATAACGTGACCTATTCCTAGTACGAAGTCTGCTGATAATTCCGGTTCTAGACAAAATTGCTGCGGCGTAACTAGTAAGAGTAGTTAGGATAATGGCGGGCTGTCGATGAACGCTAAGTTGTCTCCGTAAAATGTATTCAGGGCGTATGATTTGTCTAACTATTCATATTAAAAGCTTTTCACGTAAAGTACTTGACATACGTAGTAGTAGCTTTTACGAATTTTACATATTTTAATGTTTATTGAATTAAGCGCGTGATGTATAACGTTTGACAAATAATAAATATACAATAGCAGAAGCAAGTATAAAAAACACTAAAACTCTTAAGCAAAAACGAAGAGCATAATAGAAATTGTTAGCAATATATTCATTGTGAGAACGATATTTTTTGCAAGGAATTATACTGGCTTTGACAATAAATATGCAGGATAATATATATACACGGAAAAATAAATATGCAATTTTATTTTTTATTATTGTAATATAAGGAATCTGATATAAACGATACTTTACTTAAAAGTAAAAATCTGAAATGTGAAAATATCGTCACCTACGTATTACAGAGTTTATTGCCAGTTCTTCTCTTCCGTTCTACGCCCTTGATTTGAGAACTGCCAGTAAATGTAAAATTAGAAGCATTTTCATATATTTCTTTTTTGACGTTCATAAGTGTACATTGATTGTGTTGCCTATATGAATAAATGATTTTTGATTTTTGACTACAGTATATATACAACAATATTTGTGTTTTTTATTTGATAACAAATTATTTTTAAGTTTCATTATCAATACTAAAGTTGGTTAACATTAGAGTCAATAATTGTATTGAGCTTTTATTAAGCTCGCATATTACGCTCAGATTATTCAACTGTAGGATAGTTACTGGAGGCTTAGCGAATTAATACATTTGAATTAAGCACCTCATGTTAGCCCAGCTACGTATTAAGCATTATTAACTAGTAGCTTATCATTATTATACTAAACAAATTTATTATAAAAATCATTTATACAATATATTTGTTCAGTGTGTGTGTACATCAGTGTAACCTCCTTTAAATTCCTATCGCTATTATATTATTCGGAACAAAACGAGTAGCTTGCTTCTTAATAATTTTATGCGAACGGCGCTAGCTAACACACAATATATAATAAGCAAGATTCAGTATTATTGTTAAATCTCCCGATCCTAATGATTAAACATAACAATCTCGGAGGCATGGACCACATTCTTTTAGATTAAATCGCGCGTATCAGCAACATATTGCAAATACATATTCGAGTTAACTAGAAATAAAAAAAATGTGAAAATTCTTCCAACATAATTAGATGTAGGAATAACAAGAACAAAATAAAAAAAAAATATTTTTTTTCTCAAACGTCACAATAAAGTAGTCAGCAAGCGCGGTGATTGTCATATTGGTTTAGTTCATATTTTGTAAGATATTTCACAAAAATATTATTAATTAATAGTTGTTTAGTTGTCTAAGCATTACAATTCGTAGATCGTACCGTCACGCGAAATCCTTGTAAGCTGTTTGCAAAGCAAGCATTGACGTTGTGACTACGGTGTAGCGTGTTCCGGCTACGCCGTAGCAATTCGTAGCGGATTTACACCCTAATAATTTTAGCCGCATAATCTAGGTAGCTACGGAACGAGAATAAATGAATTTTACAGCCCTTAGTTTGCAGACTACGTTTTCATTAAACGTATTTTGTCTGAATCGCTATTAACATATTGAATGTAAAGGTCCCTGACCTATTTAAGCATATATAAGAGACATATGCAGATATGTGACACTATACTTACACTCAATTATTTTTTATTATATAGATATCTATATGAAACATGATAATAATAAATGTTTCGTTCAATCTATGTTATATCATTCCTATTCCTTGCTATTCGTTCAATATAACCGTAGTTGTATTAGTGCTTCAGGAATGGCTAATAATTTTCATGATGCAAACTGCTTCAGTCAAAGACTCGAGATTACTATCAAAGAGCATAATATTACTGACAAAAAGGACCGCATTAACAGTTCCATTCTGTGTCACTTTGTGAGAGGTGGAGCTTTGAGATTTACTCTTTAGCTGAGAGCACACCGGGCTCAGCTGATTATTATATAATGGACTCACGAATGCGCATGATTGTATGTTGTTTTTTATTTACAAATATCCACGCATTTTCAAATATACATACAATTCAATTTTAATATAGGAGAATGTAACTCTAAATTTTAAATATCGGGAATTAACAATCTATTATTATTGAGTGACCTGCGTACGTTATACATTACTTTTCAATTTTGGTGTTGTTTTTTTCAAAGTTTTATCCTTTAAGCAGCTTTTATCGTTTCTATAATAAACCTTTTCCCAAATACACTAAATACTCGTTTAAACCAACTTATGTAATGGGAATATAATAACATTCCCATCCCAAACGGTCCTATAAAATATACCCGGGCCATCGGTTATCCCCGTCCGGGTGAAGCGGTCAAAATGATACACGGCCGGATAAGACAATGTAGCGGAAAGGTGCAGCCGGGCAACCTTTCGATTTCCTTTATTGTCCTTAAGATCGATATTTGTCACTATAGCTTTTGGTCCTGTATGCTTTTTAAATTTTAAAGACAATCGCATTTGAATAAAACATTAGTTGAACGAAGTAGATGAAGCCGTACAACCCAATAATAGTTAAATTATATTTTTACGGATTTACTTATTTTTAAAGGTATATTATTATAGATCGCTGCTTTGCCAACAAAAATCTTACATATTTATTCTGTGGCTATATGAAGAAGCTTCGCCTCGATGGGAGCGAGATGTCTATCTTGGGATATGACACAGGCGTTAGCGCACCGCGTCCGTGACGTAGAACAATTTGTTATAATAATTAATTTGCTAATTAATCAATATAGTTTGAGTGCCAATATATCCAGTGTTTGTATAAGCATTGTTGGCCTAGTGGCTTTAGCGTGCTGAGGTGCTACGTGCGTCGATTCCCGGCTGTACACCAATGGACTTTCTTTCTATGTGCGAATTTAACATTCGCTCGAACGGTGAAGGAAAACTTCGTGAGAAAACCGGCTTGCCTTAGACCGTCGACTTGCCTATTGGATAAACAAACGATCATAAAACAGATAAAGAAATCTGAGACCTAAAAAAGGGTGTAGCGCCACTGATTTATTTTCTATTTTATTTGTATGAGTCGTGACGGACCGTCACCTATAACTCATGCCATTAATGCTCTAAATTAAAAACAAAGCAGCATCATCAAAGCATGTTATTTCATAATTAATATAGAATTAAAAAAAATAATTACTAAAAGGCTTAACCAACCAGCAATCATCCCTTCGGATAAGTCCATGTTATTACAAATAACAATTTTACCGGGCAGGTGTAACAAAGGTGGAATCGGTAAAAGTCTTACCGGATTAACCGGTCCGTACTAATTTAATACTCCGATTATATCTTCCGGGCAAAACGGATATCCAGTTTTGTTCTCAAGAGGCTACAAACGAGACAATGCTAAGCAACTAAACTATTACACGGCACACAATGTAAACTTTTGTTATGAGATGTTCTCAAATCTGTGATTTTATGAAACTTGTTACTGAAGGATAGCTTTTGATACGACTTATCGGCGATAACGCGTATCAACGTTAAATTTTTTAACAACGATTTGAAATACTAAGTCCAATAAGGTTATGTAAATGAATTGTTTGTCTTAAATTTGCACGTGACTATGAGAGTTATTTAATATTAGTCGATAAGTGCTAACTATTGGATCAGAATAAATTGGACAGTTGAAAAATTAAACATGGAATATTTCGTCAGTAACAAGTACAAATTATGATTTTAAAAATCTATTGAAACTTTATTCAAATGTTAGGGTTAAACATTACCTAACAAACTTAAAAAAAAATCTATGGTTTTAATTGTAGTGCATATTAAAGGTAGACATGTAATCATTAACCACTTCATATGTGTAAAGCAGGTAATTAGTACAAGTAGTGTTATATAATAATAAATCGCGCAGATAGCTACGCGGGCACTAACAATGCCAGATATTAACCCTTCAGAGTTCATTACATTGGATGGAGTTACGCAGGCATTAAGCCGATGACTGACTAGCTGTCTCGACATAAATCTAAAATCAATAGGCGATTACTTCGGAGGGATCCGGGGGGATATCTTAATTGCGCCGAGTTTCACCGCCCACGCAATCTCAATAATATACACGATATTATCAAGTTTCATACACAACAGATATTGTTAAGTAATCACCTTGCCAGTAATTTACCAACGTCAAACATTGTAAACTCATCAGTTACTAATATTACAAATAGGAAAATGTTTATTACTTATTTGTACATGACATGTTACGTGACTACGAAGAACGAAGGTATAGTTGCGTTTTGTGCAGTGAATCAGTATATTATTTCTTTAGATTATTTAGTAATTGATCTTAAATGATATAATATATTATTCGGGCTATGGTATATACTACGTATATAATAGCAATATCGAATACATATTACACACGACCGTATTGGTAATATGGAACTTCAAAATAGGAAATAATATTTTTGGTTTTCTCGGAAATACAATCAATAAAAAATATTCATCCATGCACAAAACATGTAAAAAATTATAGATTATAACAAAGAATATTATTTTATTAAATTTTTCTATTACTGATGGCATGGTGGATACAAGAATAAACTATATTTTTTACACTTTTTAGTTACGGACGTTAACCGGATATTTTACGAAGTAGGCTCGATTAGTTCTAAGGTTACACGGCACATAGTCCCTAAAGCCGTAATTATTCGAGTGATTAGAGGCGCGTCAGGTCCTCTCAATTAGTCAATTAGTAGGCGCCACGAGTAGGTTTCGAAAGGGATCACCATATACCATACACCATAAGTTATACATACAAACACGCATTTAAAGTACTTGCACTTCCTTGTGTGTGTCTCATTTGTTACAACACTACGCTACGCTATTTCAAAATTGTTCCTTTAAATTGTATATATCTGTATGACCGCTACTAAGATATACTACAACTTTATTGAACTATAGTTCAATAAATAAAAGTTTGTTAGGATTTTCTTTATCAAATTACGCAAAAGCGGGCACGTAATGAGATTATTATACCGGAAAATAAAAAATTACGTACCTAACTTAAAATTTTAGCTAACCTTAATTTTATAATGAAGAAAGCTGTCAAATCCTAAAAGGAAGACCTAAGGACAATTTACTCATAATTATTGTTATAACAAGAATTTCCACAGAGTGCAGTCGACCCTCGTAATTTTTTGGCAAAAGTTTTGCTTACATTTAATGGACTTTGCTTTCTAATAAGGCAGATACTTCATTAGTGTATAAACAATTTGAAATATGTTAAGGGCCCGCGACCCTATCGCTGTTACATTCAAAATTCCATACATTTAATAAACACAGCGGGAATTTCAATCAAACACTATTGAGGGAGGGTGTGTTTTGACGCTTGGCTAAAAAAAATTGGAAAACTTGTATTTATGATTACTTTCTAACCACGACTTTAACCCTGATAGCGAAACCATTTTTTTATTCTAATATTATAATAATAATAATAAAACATACTATGAATTCATATTTTATGAAACAAAACTTTTATCAAATTCCCTTTGATACATTTTTTACAACGCTAATATATCTCTTACGCTACTATTCCACCTTTACGCAAAGTGGATATATTTTTATACGTGCGTACTTTGTGAATAATAACTAAATTATAATAAAAAATGCTACTCTGTGCCACTCTTATTAAAATTCCATCCTAAATTTTATCCACATTCTCCGGAATTTTCAACACATATTTCTTACAAGTTTAATCTATTCAGAATTTATATTTAAAATTGAAGACATTCCACAATTTAACAGCGTTTAATAGCAGGTTGTGAATGTTCTATTTAATTTTTTAAAATTTTAGCAGTTTCGTACTTTTATTATCTTAATCTAGACATATAGATATCTAAATTACATACAGCCATCAAATTGCACAAATCTGCATTTTAAGAGATTCTACTAAATTTACTTGAGTGTGCCCCATTAGTTTTCGATGCCTAAATAAGCCTTTTCAAACTCAAAATCAAAATACTTTATTCATATAGGTAACTTAAGTACACTTATGAACGTCAACAGAAAAGATGTTAATTGATCTTGAAATTACATTTACTGCCAGTTCGCAAGACAAGGGCGTAGAGCAGGCAAGAAGAACTGGCAAGAAACTCTACGCGACTGCTCCTTTTAATCACCAAGTTTTGAGCCAATCAAAGTCGTCAATCTCAAGGATTAGGATAATTTAAATCGTAAAAAGCTTTATTGATTAATGTACGTTTAACGAGAGTTTTGAATGTAAATAAAATATGTAATTAATATATGCCGCTATATCGTAGGCTATATTTTGCTACCACCATACCAAAAAAGCCTTTGCAATTTTTACATTTCTCAAGCCTTTATACTTATTGGTGCATAGAAATACTTATTCCATTAATAAATAGCCTTCAAAATCACTTCTCAAGAGTATCTTCTGTTCAAGTATTAATAATTACTAAACTTTACAGAAGTCTAATAAAGACGAAATATTGAACATGTCGGGTTTTATTATCAGCCGTTCAAAGTCTACGTAAACTCAACTTCACAATAGGGTAATAATAAGCAGAGTAGTGGAAGGAAGTAAGCTAAATAACACCACTTACTTTTACATTTTAAATAATTTTTCAAATGTTTAATTATATTAAATTAATTATAATTAAACATTTTCAAAACTCTGTTTTTGATAAATAATCTGAAAACAGCCTAACCTTTTCGTTAAGGTAAGATGAAAAGTAGGACAGAAATGAATACTATTCGGTTTTAGCGATATAAAGAATTTCCTCAATGTAAATCTATATTTAAATGCTTTCGACGACTCCACCGTTGAAACGTTACAGGAAGACAGTTTTAGTCTTGAGTAATTAGGTCAAATAGCTAAGCTCGTAGCTCAGCTACAACGTGTCCTCTACTCAGCGCAAACTTACATTATAAAATCACCGTTGGGAGCCATAAGTGCTCCACCTTCGTATCGAAAGCCTTTGTATATTGGAAGCTATTAAACTTATTGACATGGGATTCCAACTTTCCCCCTCGCAAGCTCCAGCTAACGACTAGAAATGTAATTAGCTGGATGCATGCGAGCGGGTGGTCTGTATGATAATTTTGTATGGACCTATAGATTGGTTTATAGGGGTTTAGATTAAGTTTTTAACAACTGGGATATTATATGAATCAGATGAAAAATTGCCAATGTAGTAGCCCGAACTATCTAAATGAAAATTGGTTCTATGTTACATAATATGGAAGTATATCCAACTGAAAATGTAACAGTAAAAATTATTGTATCAAGTTCAATCAGTAATTAAATAAAAAGGAAGTGAAAAAGTATAAAAAGGTACTCGTGAAAACGAATATTATTCCTATCTTTTGGCAACCATCAAATATTAGGAAAAATCGCATGCGAAAAGTCAATAGCGATAAATGAATTTTCGACGGTTTTCTTTTGAAAATAATGTTTTTTACAACCGGGTAGCGTTTTTCGTGGCAGTAAATTTTCCGTTTCATTCAATGTTTTATTTCACAAATCACGTCAATTAGCTTTTAGTATGTTTATCTAAAATCTAAAAGAGTATAAATGTTTTCCAGTAAAGTATTTTAAAACTACCTAAACTTTATTATAAGATGCATAAAATCAATCAGATTCATTCAAAACTGAATATACGAGATATATACTTATACAGATATAATTTAGAATTTTATGTCAAAGAAAAAAGATAAAATGTTGTCCTTCTTGAATCGGTGATTGCGATTGAATTGCTGAATCAATTATGATTAATTTCATAGTTTTACATGTTTATATACTCTAGTTTTATATAGAACATGTTCCATTGCACTCACTTTTTAATTCTGGCCATACATACTTCCTCATACTCACAAAAATCAGAAATTGATTGACTAATGTCTAGTCAAACTCGCATTAGGGCTGTGATTGAATACACGGGATAAAGTTATAAGAGGCACCGTCATAAATCTAACTTCAGTCGACGTCATTTCAGGGCTGCCACTCTTCAGAAATAAATTCATAGCCCAATTAATACAAGCATTTTTTGTTAAAATAATTGATTGTTGAAACTGTCAAAAGTGAAACCTACTGATAGCAGTATGGAGGACAGCGAGAGTATGTGGGAACGGAACAAACGGGCAGGAGGCTCACCTGATGTTAAATGATACCGCTGCCCATGGACACTCAATGCCAGAGGAGTCGCCAGTGAGTTCCCTTTTATGAATTGTTACGCTCTTTTCTTGAAGGACCCTAAGTCGAATTAGTTTGGAAATACTTCAGTAGGCGCTGGATCCACATAGTGGTTATGGCGCGGCAAAAAATGCAGTCGCGGTGATACGGGTGGAATTTTGTATGCTGCTTCGACTTGCCCAAGTTTCCGAGACCCGCCGTATCCGAGAATAGAGCCATGAAAATGACATTAAAATCTAAATCTTCTGGATGGAGGCGCACCTCGGCACACGTGTGTTTTGAAACAGAACCCGTCACAAGAATAATTTTCAAAGTTGCAAAAGCGGCATACTAGCCACAGGGCTCGTCCATAATATCATGAGGATATTGCCGGAGTTGTCATCGCACGGGCCCAATGGGAGACCTAGCTTAAGTTAATAAGGTCCCTTTCTAGGAAAGGGGATAATAGATACTATTGCAGTTTATCTTCTGGGCCATGGATCTAACCGATCGCGTGGTTGGTAAGATTTAAGGGTTCTTATACAAAAAATACTAATTATGATGATATATTTAAATAAATACAATAAACATATTAAGGAAACGAAAGAAAGATTTTTATCAAGAAAATAATGGCTACGACGTTTAGGTAGTTACTGTTACTCGTAATAGATAAACGCTTTAATATTCCACGTGATTAGAGTAAAGGTCAAAGGCTAGAGGGCATTAAGTGAAAAGCCCCCATAAACTATTACAAACAAAAGCCAAACGTTAAAGCGATCAATACAAATCTATAAAGTAGTTGGGAAGGCTTCCCTCACTAATGGAGCGAGTCAATTACTTAAGACCGGGGGAAACTCGATCATAAAATCCGGGTATATCGATCAGAGTCCGCCCGTGACCGCCGGTGCCCGGGTATCCGGGTGATATATAGTTTTTTCCATTTTCAGAACGCTCACCGTTGCCCGATAGATTGATTTATTATAACTCGAGGAGCGGTCGACAAACGGCTAAAGATTTCACGTCGCCTCTTACACTGACAACTTCATGAGACGATATTGGAAAATTTGTAAAGCTCACTGATTTTATATACTCGTTTAGGAAACTTTGCAGACTTTCGAAAATATAACATATATTTTATTTTCAAACTATGAATTATACTTGCTTTAATGTAGAACAAAAATAGTTAACATTTTTGTTAAACTTCCTACAATTAAAACCTTATATAAAACTAAATTAGTTAAGATATAATAGAAAATAATAGCTCCAATTATGTCTATTTTATTAGGTAAAAACCGGTAAATTCTTTCTTTAAATTTAGTAAAATGTTTATTAGTGCCTATATGATATGTTAGAGTATTTTCAGAGTAGCAATATTAGTAGAAATGATTTATAGGCAAATATAACCACAGATTAAACGCTTTCGAACGAATTAACTATATTCTTCTGATTTCTATTGCTGCTTCAGTGCCAGGATAAAAATATCAATAATTTACACAAAAAAAAAATTATAACAATGTCGAACTTAAGACAAAATATACCATAATTATGAAAAACAAGATATTCTGTATTTTCCGTAAAGAAGAAACGGAACCACTAAAAACTTCAACTAACGTCTTTATACTTTACAAATAGTCCGAGCTATTAGTGGACTTCAACAAGTGAGCGCTGTCGTTTAATGCTTTTATTTAACGTTATAAGTTATCTTTAGGATTCAAAGTTAATTATCTCACAACTTAATATTTTAAGGTGTTTAAACAACAACAGTTGCAAGTTACAAGGAAACCTTTTTGGGAATTCCAGCGTAAAATTGATAAGATTATTCTAGCTAAAACATTTACTTAAGTTTCAACCTACCCCAGTAATTACCATATTACTAAAGGTACACTTGTTAAAGGAGGCTGACATATGTAAATATTATATATTTTGGGGTTTCTGATGGACTGTAAAGGACTTATCTCAGGAGAGTCACGAACTAAAGGTTTTAATAAAAGGTAGTTTATTATAGGCGTTTGGTGCCATGTTTGTGTTCTAAGTTGTGTATTCTCTTTGTCTAGCCGAGGCACTGACGTCACGCCGTACAGTCGTGACTGGTCGTTTCTGACCATAGATCATTTCTGCTATCAGGTGTTTACATAACATAATACTCATCCTTCAATATTTTATATTTAGGAACAACGACGACAATTAACGGTGGTGAGGTACTAAGGTATACAGAAATTCAAGGAAATTAAATTGTTGTCTTAGGATCGAGGGTTGGAAAACAATAATTACGCATCGTAAACAGAGCTACGAAAACACTCGACGAACAAAGATCGACGAACAAAAGCTCATACAATTAGACGTCCACGTAATCGCTTCGAGAGGGCATAAATAAGACGCCAACAATTCCCACAATCAGCAAATATTTTCCTCCAATTCGGTGGAAACCGTTCGACGTACCTGCCCGCCGCTCCCGATCAAAGAGATGGAATCAATCGAGAGAGAAAAAACCACCCCGATAATATAATAGAATTGAATTATCGCCGAACGAAGACTTCGAGTGGGAAGACCGAGGAAATTCAGAATAAAAGAATCGGTAATTCGATTGTGCTCGCTAACAATCGATAGGACGATGTTTGTGCCACGATCGTGTAATGTAATAATGAAAATTGTTATGTTTCGATATTGCAACAGGTTCCGATGAGAAGTGAAACGAGAAAGGATATACTGTCACGGTTATTCGCGTCTGAAATGGCATCGCAGCTATTTTCACGTCCCTCATTGCGTTAAACTCCTTACTGTGGATTCCGTACGTTTTAACATTCGATTTCATCAATGTACTTATTTGTTATAAACTTGTAAACTAAAATGTCTCAGTATGACATAAAAACGTTTAATTTACTCCCAAAATTAATTGTTGGTAATTTGTTTTTTACGTAATCATAAAATTAATTTTGAAAACTTATGGTATCTCATGTCTCAGAATTGACAAAAAACGCGTTTAACATCGATTTAAGAGTTGAAATTATATATGGTGTTATCAAAACAATGCTTTTGAAACAAAAAACAAAAATTAAATTTAAATTTTCATTTACCGTCTGTTTCATTTGCGTATTGTTAAAAGTTTAGGTTTACCTCGTTTGTTAAATGATGTTATATGATGAATATAGTAATAAAAAAACATACAATTTCTAACACACAAAACATCATCCGTTGTTAAAAAATACTAGAATTACGCAGTATAGGATCATTAGCATTACAAAAAGGGGCCACCAATATTTTTCACACGTAAAAATCTTCTTTATCAAAGCTGGAGTTCACATTAACACCACTCTGAGCATATCGGTGACCCCAAAAACAATGAACATAAAACGCACTTACCCCTGACAAAGTTTTGATATTGTGCAAAGCGTCTTGCGCTTTCAGGGCTGCTTTTCGCGTGAAAAACGTCACAAAACAGCATCCTGGAACAGAAGCGAACGCTTACATGACGTAACAGCACACCGAGCGAACGTACATACAAATATATTACATGGGACGGTCCACACGTCAGTTAATATTTCTATTACATCATTGTATAATTAAAATTACTGACTACACTTACACTAGATATGACTTACTTATAATGTATAGACATCTATTACAAAAAAACACTGAACATACACCCTTTAGACTGTTACATTCAATTTTACAAACGTGATCGAATCAAATGACAAAATAATATTCTATATAGATAACTCTAACGTTTGACTTCTTAAGTATTTAATAGTTATTGTTAAAAAATACTTAAACATATTTTTATTCAACCTTTATATAGTAGTAAGGATAGGCGAAATAAAATCAAGTACAATAAGCTGTTAAAAGTCGGAACATAAGTACGTGAAATGTTAAATACTTAGGTAGCTTCAGCGATAATTATATGCTTCACAGTTGAAATTGTCCCTTGAATGCCTACCGTAAAAAGCGTGATAATTGCTTGGTCCATTTATAAGAAATAATTGGTGGTACTTAAATTTTAAGTTTTACTGTATCTAAAATATACGTACAAGATTTTATTAAAAAGGAAATTAGTGTTTTACAAAATTACCCAAAGATGGCGCTACAATCAATGTCGACGATTAGTAATATTGTGATGGACAGACTCTTAAAAATCTCCATTAAAATGGCTACAAATTATAAAAATAGAAAGCGATCGATACAAAAAGCAACAATAACATGATATTATTAGAATTGTTTACAAAACAGTGGCATTGACATTACACGACAATATTCTAAATACATTTTACGAATTGAACACCTGTTGTTAAACTCGTAAAATGTATCTATCTAGTATCTAGCGAACTATGTGTAGAAAATAATTACTTCGGATTTTCTTTATTATTTGCAGGTATTTCAAAAGACCTCAGATTTCAATTTCACTATTTAACCGCCTTTAAAAGATGAAAAATATACCTGAATTTCATAGAACCAAGTTTAAGGCTACAAAGAATTAAACAAAAGATATGCTATTTGTATGCGACTTACAAAAGGAAACCCGTACAAAAGAGTTTCAACAAAGCAGCAAAAACGTCAACATGTAACATGCGCGGCATTGTCGGAAGAAACAATATCAGGCGAGTCTTAGAGGGTCTAAATTGAGCCGTAATTTAAAGAAACAAGTCCAAGAGAACCGTTTCACTCATGAAAGTATTAAGACTCGAGTAGAAACTTAGGTACGTACTATATTGCGAGTTGTACCAATAACATTTCATCGTAACATTTATGATGTTTGAGACGAGTATTAGCTAACTTGGGTGACAACTGCCTTCTCAATGGCATAGTTGGTGGCGATTAGTTTATTAGAAACGCTTTCTTTTTTCGGTTCTATTGTTCATCGAAAGAGAAACACTATGAGAAATGATAATGAGGAATCTATAGTATCATAGAATCTGATATCCGAAAAAATTACGGGTACCCTAATAAAATTTAACCTTAATATTTCATTACTAAAGGTTACTATTGCCGAGATTTGTCAATAAAGTTTTAAAAATGCCTAAAATACAACTTAATATAATATTATATGCCGATATAAGTAAGGAAAAAAGTTGCGCAAATGATAAAATGTTCATTAAAAAAAGACGAATAGACAAATTACAATTATGCTGCTCTAATACACTCGAATGAAAACGAAAGCATTCGAACTGAATTTGAATTAATCGAGCCGACGAACTTCAGGAAAATTTCTGAAGTTTCTTCAACAAAAAAAACTAATTGACACTCTGTTATATCATTTCTATTCTCGTCCATCGCTCGTTTAATTAAACGGGAATTTTGTTAACTCAGTGGGTTTTAATAAAATTACTAAACTGGGCGCGTATTATTTCAGATATTTGATATTTATTTAGATTGTTTACAGCGACATAGACTCGTGCAAATATGAACCCCGATTTCGATTTTGTAATATGTAAATTGAAGGTACAGCTTCAATTATATCAATATCATAGATTAGATAACACCTGAATAGGTTTGTAACGATAAGTTCTGCAAGTTTCTGGAATTTTATTAGTACATTTGTTTGTAGATATTCTTCAAAACAAAATCCAGCACCATGCAATACAAATTTTTATTTCTCTTCGGACTTGATTCCAGTCGTGTTACAGAGCAGTAACGACGCTTCCCAAGTGAAAATAAATTAAATAGCGATGTCAATATTAAAAAGCTTTCCTATATATGTTACAAAGTTTAATAATTCGTAACATATTTGCGGATCGTATCCTACACGAAGAACCGAGGCTTGAACTCGACTTCAAAGAAAAGGGTACGTTTTTAATCACGTAGGCTTTTGAAGTGAGTAATAATTGTACACTCGTCTGCGCCTCAGTCTACGGTTGTAGGTGCTCGCGACACGTTAATTAACCGACTTTGGTTAATAAGACTCAATTCGCGAGCGAGGTAATGATTAAGCGTTAGGTTACGTTATAAGCCGCTTTGTTTGAAATCTACGTTTAAAATCTACTCCACGTTGCTCGTACTACAAACTATTACAGGGCCTTAACTATGCCATGAACAAATTTCTAAATGACAACACGTACATCTTATGTGTTATGAGACTGTTTTGTTGCAGTACCTTTTTCTATTTTTGGAAGTAATAACTAGATAAGATTACAAAGATTAATTTAGTAAAATTACTTATTTATCTTAAATTGAACAAATCTAAACTGTAGGCGCAAGTAAAGTGATGACCCATTTCAACAAAAAAATTTATTCTTGAGATATTTCCAAAGAAAAATGTCAAAAGTGATACACAAGCGAGAATGTCCCGTCTCCAGTTTCGCAGAAAGAAATGGCACTATATTATTTGCGTATACGAGTGCTTCAGGTCGGTAAAATTGCTTCCACACACTGAATGGGATGAATTTATTTTAAAATACCTTAAAAACTATGCGCATTCTCAATATATTTTTTTCTACAGCTTCTCTTCTATCTTATTACACATAAGAACGACCTATGCTTCATAAGGAATTGAATATAAATAATAACGAGTGTACAGGAGAATTTAGGCAAACAAACCCTTATAAATTTAATAAACACTATGTGTTTGAATTTTAGTTCGTACTATCTAAGTAAAAGAAGATTTCTTTTACTCATATTATATTATGCTTTTGTAAGTAGATTATGAAATATAATATAAAATTATCCAAGAAACCACTATTCAAACTCAAACTCAAACTCAAACTCAAAATATCTTTATTCAAGTAGGTAACTAAGTACACTTTTGAATAGTCAAGTTAAATTAATCGTAAATTTACATTTACTACCAGTTCGCAAGTCAAGGGCGTAGAGCGGGTAAGAAGAACTGGCAAGAAACTTTCCGCCACTCTTTTTAATCGCCAAGTATTGTCATACAAATTGTTTGAACTGGAGCAATTCAATCCCAAGGATTAGGATCATTTAAGTAGTCCTCAAATTTATAAAAAGCTTTGTTGATTAATTTTCGTTTAACGAGGACTTTGAATTTATTTAGTGATAATTCTCTAATTGCGCTTGGGAGTTTGTTGTAAAAACGAATACAATTTCCATATAAGGAGTGATTTATCTTTTGGAGCCTGGTTGGTCGTACACTCAAATTAGTTCTATTTCGCGTATTATACTGGTGAAAGTCACCATTTGTTTTAAAATCGTTTATATGTTTTTGGACATACAACAAGGCTTCAAGAATATATTGACCAGATAGTGTCATAATATTTAATTCCTTAAACTTATTCCGTACCGACTCCCTCGGAGAAACACAACAAATACCCCGAACAGCCCGCTTCTGCAGCACAAATATGGATTGAACCTCTGCAGCAGCACCCCATAATAAAATGCCGTACGACATAACGCTATGAAAGTAGCTATGATACACAATTTTAGCCGTGTCCTCATCAGTAAACTGTCGGATTTTCTTTACTGCATATGCTGCAGAGCTCAGCCTATTCGAAAGAGTCTCTATGTGTGGGCCCCATTGGAGTTTACTATCTATTGTTATGCCTAGAAAAACAGTTTTGTCAACAAAGTTTAGTTCACTGTCCTTAATTTTCAGGTTACCAATATCTCGCTTTACGCTAGTAGTTGTAAATCTAATACATTTTGTTTTATTCTCATTAAGCAATAAGTTATTTACATTAAACCAGTTAACTATACGAGAGATAGAATTGTTTACGTCGTCCAATAATACGTTATTCCTATTCACTTTAAATAGAAGTGAAGTGTCATCAGCAAACAATACCATCTCATGAACTTCGTTGACAAAGAATGGGAGGTCATTTATGTAAATCAGAAATAAGAAAGGCCCGAGAATCGATCCTTGGGGGACGCCCATTGATACCTGCGAACCCGGAGAGGTGACTCCATTGACATGAACTCTTTGGATCCTTCCCTTTAAATATGAATTCATCAGGCTGGAAGCTTTGCCATCAACGCCATAGTGTTGAAGCTTTCCAACGAGTATATCAGGATGAACACAGTCAAAGGCCTTTGACAGGTCACAAAAGACGCCGACTCCATCATATGATTCTTCCCAGGCGTTAAATATGTCCGAAATCAACTTCACACCGGCATCGATTGTGGAGCGACCCTTAGTGAAACCATACTGTTTATTATGTAAGAGTTTATTTTTATTAAAATGTAAAGAAAGCTGGTCTAGCATTATCTTTTCAAAAACTTTGCTCAACGCAGGGAGCACGGAAACAGGTCTGAAGTTTGACGGATCAGACTCACTACCTGCCTTGAACAACGGTGTAATCTTACTTAATTTCATTTCGTCCGGAAAGACTCCACAATCGATACAGCCGTTAAAAATTATAGACAATTCAGAGCTTATTACATTAATAACGGAATTTAAAATGACTGTTGACATACCCCATATATCTTTACTTTTTTTTAAATTAATAAGCTTAAAAGTTTTAACGATATCATTACAAGTTATATGTTTAAACTGAAATTTAATATTACATTCAGGTACACATTTTTCTAGCAATGAGATCGCAGCAGCAGGTGAAGAATCTAGGGACTTGGTCGTATTTAGTGGTACATTTGTAAAGAACTCTTCAAAAGAAGAAGCTACCTCTGGGTCAGATTTTATTAACTTCCCTTTAACTTTTAACATATAATCAGTTCGTTTGTCAGACGTTTTACCTGATTCTTCATTTATTATTTTCCAGGTAGCTTTTACTTTATCCATGCTATTTTTTATTTTTGAACTTAAATATTGAGACTTTGCAGTTTTGCAATCTTTTTTGAAATTATTTGAATACAACCTAACATATTCCCTAAATTCCACACTAGTGTTATATTGCATTTCGTCATAGATTTCATATAATTTTAACCTTTTCCTGTGTAACTCCTCATTTGCCCAGTCACAGAAACTTGTTTTCTCAGAGACCAATAAAGTCTTTTGAGTAAATACTTTCTTGAATTCATCAATAAATGATCCAAAAAAAGTATTGTATAAATTATTATTGTATAATTATTATTAATTCGTTTAATCTATAGATTTCTAAACGAATTAATAAATTTCGAACACATTGTATAGTCTTTAAGTTTAAAGCCATAGATATTAAATAATTAAGTACAAACCTTTACTAGCACCAGTGATCTTATCCCTCAGCACGTTAATCTGATGCACCCGACCAAACTCCTCAAACATCAGCCGTAAGTCATTTTCGTCCATACTTCGAGGTACTTGCCCAACGAACATCTGAAATATTAAACCGTCTTCTGGTTAACTAAATAATAAACATCTACCACTCCTCTTATATCATCTGGACATATTTGATCATACAATATGATCCACCTACGATACTTAAAACTAACGACCACACGATAAGGTCGACATGTAAAATTGAATAATTGATTTTGTAGACAAGTAATAATATTTATAGACTAATATAATATTATAAGGCTCTAAACGCACCCATGAATATTTATGATTTGAATACAATTCTAGTACTAAATTATAAAAATTGTATGAAAAATGTAACCGTATCGATAATTTTAGCAGCATTATTTCTAGTTATTTAGGGCCCAATTCAAAACGCTTTCACAACACATGTGTATATTGGTGTGTTTGTGTAGGCATATTTGGTTATACCGAGCGATGTGAGAATCGCATTCCCTTGATAAGTTATCGCACAATGTAGGTCACCTGAAGTATCGCATCGCTGATCCCTCGAGTTTCGTGATAACAACCTTTACACAGATTATACGTACAGGTATATTCGCTATCACGAAAATATAACTATTTACAGAGGGTCAAACTTTGTTTATGGGATAAAAGTTCGTTTCTGCCATTTGCAGATTTACGATATACAAAGGCATGTTATTTATTTCTATTACAATTTGTATATAGACTTAAGTATTGGCTATTACGATAAACATCTTCTAACAACTATATAAGAATAATCATTATAATAATCAAAGTTCGCGTTGGTCCCTATTAACGGCTGTATATTAATATTTTTAGGCCGCTATTACCAATTTAAATACTTAAAAAGCTTTCAAAACTTGTAATTCATCTACAAAATTCCACAAGATTAAATGACATTTTCAAGTTTAAAATGAGACAATATCATAACTGTCTGGAGGGATTTAACTTTTCATTTTAGTTTCAGAGAAAGTGAAACGTTTAATTATTAACATCAACTGCTTAACAATTCTTTACTTAAGTAACAATTTCAAACTTCTGTTTCAATGAATTCCACCTTCTTTTCAATTATAAATAAAACTATTCTTAAAGTGAGTAATGTAGTTTTAACATTTTAATTAAGAAATAATTCGTTTTACTAAAGCGTATCTAATCATTCACCATTTAATTTCGACATTACAATTATTGATACACTGTGAAAAATTAAGAAAATATTTGTAACTATCATGCATTATTTCCTATATGGCATTCATTATTGTAAAGTAAAATTACTTCATATACGATTAGAATAAAATAACATATTAATAATAGTAATAAAAATGGAACAATTAAATTTTGCAGTTTTCAAGTCAAATATGTTACGGACACTAAAGTAGATTATAGCACCATTAGCATTTGTATATGCGATACAAACACACGGAGAGTCGGCTAATGCGGCAGGATTTATGAGCGCGGCGTAAGGAACACTCGCCCGGATCAAGGAATCGGGATGTGTTTACACTTGAGGCTTTCCAGAGATTTGTAGTATATAACGAGATTTTCAACCTCTTTAATGCTTAGTCGGTTACCATTTTGATAAAGTACTCATCATTGGTTTGGGCCAAATATTTGACTTGAGTAGAACGCACTTAGAAACACTAATAGCCGTTTTCAGAATTCATCGCCTATACATAAGTAATTTAATGCCCGATTAGTTAAAGACTGAGGAAGTATAAGACGGCGAAATATTTCTTCTGATTGAATTTATCTTTGAATCAATAAAATGTTTACTTAATACAAATAAATTTACTATCTAGTATAAGTAATCCATTTGCTTAATATTTCTAAAAACACCTATATACATAAAATTACCTATCACTTCCTTAATCCCTGTATATAAGATAGTGCAACCTGAATCAAGACACTTAGTGGCAAGATAGTACCGTATATAACCTCTGTGAGGCTGCTAGCCACTAAGTAGACGCTTAGTAAATCACCTTAGTGGCGCCAAGCGGTTTTGAATTTCTAGGGGTATCATCAAAATTGTTTCATAAACAACTAAATTCTAAGTTTAACGTGTACATAATATTAAAAGTTATTTAATTTTTTATTTTAAAAAAGCATGTATTTTATTAGACATTTTTTAATGTACTCGTATTGAAATTAAAATAGATTAAAAATTACCTTAATATAGTCAGGGTCCGGCATCTCCGATGTCTCGTCATTGTTGTTGTTATTGATACTCGTACAGTTGTTGTTATTATTTATATTCATATTATTTATCCCACTGAAACAAACAGAAACAGCCTTTTAGAATTATATTTAATCTACCTGATAGCTTACTACACATATTTTGAAGACACTTCTTGCCGCGCAGCATCGTTTAATGGAACCAACTGCCTTTACATATATTTTCCAATCGTAACGACTTAGTGGCGTTAAAGAGAGCAGCATACCACTAACTCAAACGCCGGCAACGCACTTGCAAGCCTCCTGGTCTTAAAGGTGTATATGGGGGCAGTAAGTACTAAACTCTCAGTGAACCGCCTGCTCGTTTGCCTCCTGTCCCATAAAAAAAATGTGAGGCGTCACAGGACGCCTGGCAGATGTGAAAAATCGACATTATTTTGTAAAAGTAATATGCAGAAAAGAACAGATTGTGATAGGAACTAAATATGTCATAATGATAAAATAAAATATTACGATTTTTTTTCTAGATAACGATGACTATTTATTAAATAAACATTTATTTTCATTAAATACAAAAATTTACCAATTTATTTCAAGTCGTGACTACTTAATTTGTTTACTCAGTGACGAAACACACACGGTACACACTACTGCATATAGACTGTATATATATACCATCATATAGCGTGGCGACGGGTCGCCACGGTATGCGTCGCCACGCCAGAAATCGGTTTTACGTGCGGCTATAGATGTTTCACATCAAAAACAAATATTGAAGAACTTTGGTGCCGTTTACTTCTAAACATGCCCGCTACATGATCGCTACTCAAGCGTTAGATATCGATACAAAAGTTATCAGGTTATTCTGTTACGCTAACTATTTGATTTAACATATTGCGCTATAGATCTTTTGTTTTGATAAACTTATTTTTATGTCTGCTTCTTTATTAGGTTTCAAAGTTTAGGTAGTGGTAGTATCATTACCGTTAAAGAGAGATCAACATTTTGTCTCTTTTCACGATTCATTCATGTAAGACAACAAAAGCTTATAATTCAAAAGAATTCGACTAAATTATGAAAAAACTTATCTTGAAAAATAGATAATTTCTGTAAAATATCATGGGATAGGATGAATATAATATAAGCAAATTGTTAGCAAACCAGGTAGTTCAAACTATTTTGGTTTGTTTTGCTGCAACCATTTTAGCATCACCGTCCTGTCGAATTTTACTAGTACCATATTTTAATATATGTGTAAGGAAAACATAATATATTTTCCTATACAAACTCTTGTCTATATTGTATTTTATATAAACTCTTTTGTAATGTTGTCTTTGCCGTCTGATCGACGATGTTTAATTTATGTCATTTCTTTTGTATTCACAGGTGAGTGAATAATTTGTAAATATATATTTTTTTATTAAATGTAAATTAATAGATATTTCTTTTGTAAATAAATCTTTTGTATTCACAGAGAAACGCAGTTGCGCCTTATTTATTCCCAGTATAAGCGATTGATACTATTATATATGTAATAACAATTTGTATGCATGTAACAAACCAAATAAAAATAATAACAAGTTATAGATGAAATCACGAAAATAAGATATTGAAAAGACAGAAAGTCTTTTAAATTTCTTAACAACGTAAACATTAAACGTAACCTCAAAAATGTATACTCTGTCACATTATTACCTGAAACGTTTAGTATATCTTGCCGAGCCTGGCTTGTACCCATAGTACATATTTGCGTTCACGTTATCACTGATAAGAGGGAATATATCTCCTGATAACATTATCACTTTATAACACGATCAACGCGTCTCGTTCCAAACCGAACACACTTGCCTAACATTATTGCATTTTTACTGTCATTATTACGGTAGAATTAAAAGTGATGCACAACTCAAGCGATTTTGTACTTTAACAGCTTGTTTGAATGTCTACATTTCAATAGTTTATTTTCAGGCGTTGACCAACCTACAACATTTTATAAATATAATTGAGTAAATCAACTTACCAATATTATCAAGCATTATAAATAAAATAAAAATTTTTATTAAATTAATACCAACAATTAATATATTCTTTTATTTTCACAAAAAGTATATAAAATATTTTCAATCGTATCTACTATTAAATATATATTGTAAGAATTTGATGTAGAAATAGGCAAAACATTTTCGTAAATCGATTCCTCAATGTGATGTCATATTTGACACACATTATAAATTGTCTCATAATGTGCACAAAGTTTTCTCTAATGGTGTATGATTGCTTATAACCCTGTAGAAACGTGCAACATTTGCTTTATTTTGCCATTTGTTGTAAGAACAACTACGACCATTTGAAGCTCGATAAAATGTTGTTTTCATATCATGATAACTACCATTATTATTATCTACAATCTGCAATGTATGTTTGAATATTAATCTACGCTAAATAGTTCGCAACAAAATTATCACACCCCAGGGATTTGGGGGTGATGTTTGTGTTTTGATTACCTATTAGTTAATTTAATCATTATTACTGACTAAATTTAAATTATTATTAGATTTTGAAACATCGGAAATTTTTGGTACAATTCATAAATAATTAATGGTACAGCCCAAAATGTTTCGATATCAGAATAAGTCACTTAAAGAAATTATTAATTGGGATGATATCATAGCACTATCCTTAGTACCTATTACCCTAGCACTTAGGACAGGGCCTGATTGAAAATTGAAAGTAACGAAATATATATATAAATACTAGTATATATTTTATGCTATTGGGTATGTCTATTAATACACGTGCAATCCCCGTGAGTTACTTATCTTGCAATCGACGAAAACACTTGTACAGTAGTTCCAAATTATGGAAATTTTAACATTAAATTAGGCCACAATAGTGAATGAGTTAAGTAAAATAGAACGTTTGTTGAGAAAATATCCCTTTGATTCTTGTTCTTTCAGATTGTTTATAATAATAAAGAGTTAAAAAATATGCGATATAACAAGATATATTGTATTGAATAAAAAGCAGCAAGAAATTTGAGACCAAAATAACGGTTTCTGTTAGTGTAACACACTTCTATACAATCAGTAAATTAATAAGGGTAAATTTATCATATTTATATGTATGCTAACATGTTGCAGGACCCTACCGGAGCAGCTGTCTAGGGTTGCGATAAGTCCAGGTGAACCAACTAGATTTCAATTGACTTTACAGTGTTATAAAATTGCTTTACCTTTTTTTAAACTTAATTTTTTTTCCACAGTTTTCATAATTCCTGTTCTTAAAGAGTTTCGGCTCCATGAGGTATCGTGACATCACCTCATTGACTCAACCCGTCACAAGATTATGTTATTTTAACAGCCTATCTTATCGCAGGTTATGAAAGTACTTGTATATACCAGTCATTTCATAGGACTGTATATTAATTTAGAAAAACTATTTTTATTACTACAACTACTTTTAAAGAAGTAATTCTAAAATAAATAAAATGTTTAAGCTTGTAAAAACCAGTACATTGCCTAATATTGTAATATTTACAACCTAAGAACCTAAGAACCTAAACCATTTAGATACTAATCCATTCCCTATTTTAGAGTGCATTACTAGATTCGAGCATATTTTATATATTAATCTGTAGTGAAGTTACACAATATTTGTTCACAGGTGCCTATATTTTTGGCTACGAAAGTATCTAACAAATAAATCTTATCACAAAACATCCACATTTTTTTTCTCATTCTAAAAATGTCGATCATGTTACATTCAATAAAGTTTTTTTTCTACAATACATATTATCAAGCATTTAAAATAGTAACTAAATTATATATACGGTAAAAGATGATATAGTTGATATCATCAGATTAGTGCTTAAGTTATCTTATAATATATATGTTAAGTTATATAAGATATTGGATGTAGTTTTTTATTGAACTTTATATTCAGTATCTTGCTCTTATCGATCGATTGAGGTGACGCAGTCGCTTTGCTTCATAGTCTAATTAATATGTGAGATCTAAGACTTACTTAGTTTTGGAGTAGGGTGATGACGGCGCATACGCCTTGTGGTTCCTGTTCGGATGCGTGTGTTTGTTTGCGTTGTTGTCGAGGCCGCCGCCCGGCGATATCTTGCCGGCGAGTGCGTTGAGCGAATGAAGCATGACGGGCGGCGGCCGCTGTCTAGCAAGCAGCCTGGTCACGGTGAAGACTTGCCTACGTTTGCCACTAGGCCGATCTTATCAGCCACCGCCTTATCTCCTGATAAGCGCGGGGGCACACCCGCTACCCGCGTCATTGCCACCTGACAGACGCGTCCCCGGTAACCAAACTTCGCACGGGTCAGTGTCCTGTCCGATCACACGGACACATTTTTTTTCACACACTATCACTTATGGACTCTTGCTTAACAAACACTTTATACGCACATTGTCTATCTGTAAACGAATTATTTCAAAATGGCTGTTGCGATATTGCCGTATAACGCCTGACAAAAAATCATAGCAATACTTAAATTAAATGTAGATGTAAGTTTACTTAGTATTAAAGATATGTGCAGTGTGCACCTATTTCATAAGGCATATTCACGAGGGCCTGAGACGTAATTATAATTTGGCATCAGGCCTTTTAATTTGGCGCATCAAGATGTTGTTTATCAGAAAAACGTCCGAGTTTCGTGCTTTAATTCCATTAAACAGAAATTCAACAGATAATGGGCAAGCAGCGGTGCCAACAGCTGAGTGGTGTTGCGTGGTTGCCAACGGCACCAGTTTCTGTGTCACATTCATTGCGTAGATGTTACGAGTTTTTATAAAACTGCATTACATTATTACATTACACGTTAATGCACTTGAGTGTTGATCGTTATTAATTAATATTTTTATATAATTGCTTTAGATTTCGAACAATGTTTTCTGGGCGAAACTCAGCGCACTGTTCTGTGAAATACTTTTACCTTATTGAAGAAATATATAAGTTACAGTCTTTATAAAAAACGGATAAAATTTGAATAAATATTATCCAAATTAGATTCAACTGTATCAAATGGTATTTTCCAAAAGCCACGCAATCAAAATCACATTAGCAAATGAAAAAGAACGTCAAAAATCCGACCCTACGTTCGTTTCTAATTTAAATTGAACATTCAAACGAAATACCGAAGGGGTCACAGTGCCTCGCTTCGCGAATTATCCGCACCGCCTTTTTCATGAACATAAATTGACAATTTTTTTATTGAACACGCGAATTCTACACTCCAATGTCACGGAACAAGGGGCGTTGACCTCGCTTTGACTCTGTATAAAACTATGTATTATTTTTAGAAATAACCGTTTCACTGCAACTTTGTCTATCTATATTAAAAATCTATTCCTAGAATAATTCCCCACTCAGCAAACCGGACCGAGTAAGAGGTTATAAAAAAAAGGAGTGGAACACCGGATTGGGGGATTTCCGATTTGGGGGATTCTGCGATTGGCTCTAGGACAGACGTTTCAGTTGTGTTTAGTTGTTGTTCTATTTAGTTGTGTTAATTATTATTTTTGGTCGATTATAATCTTGTTGTAATTAGTTAAATAAAATCATTTTGTAAGGAATAAAACTTCCTAGGTTGACTAAGTGCTTTGTTTTTTTTAAATATTTACCGCTTCCGCTTCCGATCCCTAAGACTATAATATCTTCTATTACAATTAATCCATTATTATGTCACTATCTTTATTATTAGAGTTTTTTATTGTCAGTTAAATGAAAGAGGAATTGAATCGAATCTTAAACATTGTTACATGTTTATCATATTAATACGACGGTTAGTCATGTTGTGAATCAAGTGGGCCGTGGGCCGTGGGGCAGAACAAGAAATAGTCAGCCCTTTCTTAGTGTTCAATCTAAGTTCTTAGCAAGTTTAATTAAAATGTTTAGAAGGATTAAGCTGTGTGTCTGTTCTGTAATACAAATACTGGTGTATTTGTTTTCTATCTATGGCTTCAGTTTAATGCCTTTTTATGATAAAATGATTTGTGGTAAAACATAGTCATACCAATAAGTGATTTGTTTAGTTTTTCTGTTAAAAACCCTATGCACTGCGTATAGTAGGATAGGTTTACAATACGGCGAGCCCTTGCGAGTAGGGTCGACTGAAAAATCTTAACAAAGTAAAGTGGTTGCACTATGCTTAGTTCAAAGGGCGCTTTAGTTTGTGTAATTACTGGCCAATTGAGACATCAAGCAACGTGTAGGGTTGAAGAGCATTCAGGGTATTTCCGTTAAGGTGGGAACTGACCAATGTTACGAGGTGTAATGTAACATGTAATGTAATGTTACTCAGCGAGCATTCGTGCAGTCAGTACGTCGTGTTACGGGGAAACCAGCGAGCAACGAGCCGCTCGTTGCTCGCTTTGAGTGCTCCACCCGGCAGTCGGTTTTTTGGCGAATCCTTTGAGTGTTACGCGGTTCGGTCAGTACGCTCTTTGTCAAAAGTCGTCCCGAGCGCACGCGCGTCGCGAGTAATCACACGTCAATCAATCAATCAATCAAACATGGAGTGGAACAAAGAAAAATCTCTGTATTTTTCTATAAAATGGAAGAAAAGAGGAAGTGTTGTGGAACCCAGCTCATCCAGAGCATATAAATTCAACAGTTCTTCAAAATCGATCAGAGACATGCGTACAAAGTTTTTATACTGTCCAGTAATCATTTGGTTTTTCAAAGTTGCTATCAATGACAAACCACCACATACGCCTCTGTTTTTAAATAAGTTTGATCTCCAGTAACGTTTTTTCTTCTTCTTAATTTGGAAGAAACAATAATTAACTAGAATCAAAGATACCAACGCGTCCTCGCTGTCGGCCATCTCGTGAACACTGGCGGCGAAAGCGGAGCACAGACGTTTGACGAGCATGTTACGCCGATTTTAATACACAGCGTAACATGCTCGATGCGTTACACGCTCGATGCGAATGCTACATTACACATCGTAACTTTGGTCAGTTCCCACCTTTACGAGAACGTTATCAACAAAAAAAATATGCGAATTAAAACTCAGGTAATAACTAATGAATAATAATTTATTTAAAACGTATAATAAATACGGTAATCACAGATATTTACACTCTTGCATCATATATTTATTATGACAATAATTTTCTTTTAAGTATTAATTGTATACGTATAAAATCGGCCGAAATTTAGGGGTGTAGTATATGTAACATGGCATGTTTTTATTGACCAATTTTCGACCTAAAAATGCTACATGCTTAAAAATCGTTGTAGTTTAATGTCGTTAAATAGGTCAAGGCATAGTGTTTCACACAGCGAGTGCGATTCATTAGTGTTGCACTAATTATGAGCCGGCATTTACGAGAGCTTTTAAGGTGAATTTCAAAAACGATTTCCTCTATCGAGAGTGAAAGAAGCCGGCTTAATGAGTGCAGCACGCCTCTGTATTGAAATATGGATCAAATTGACGGTATTTACTACTTTACTAATTGATTACAGACACACACAATCAAAACGTTCCATAATTATTCACCTTCGTATTGCTAATTGTAATCCAGGATTAACAAGCTTGTAATTTCTGAATAAATTGATAATGTGGCAAATTAAACCATTGTGTTTAATCTTAAGTAAAACTACGACATCACTTAGGGTATCAAAGTTAGCCGCTTGAAAAACTTTAAAACAAGTTAATTGCAGCTGCGGACCTGACTTGTGGTATCGAATTACGACACCGGTGTCCGGATCACAATAATTCAATTAGTATTTTCAAGAGCACACTAATTTCGTTAAATAACTTTGTCTTCACAATTCCGAACTAAAGTTTCTTACTTTTTGAAATCGTTTCAAGTTTATAGAGTGAGTTTTATGCCATTAATTATGGTTATTGCAATCAATGTATGAATCAGTAAAATATTAAGACTTCAATTTAAAATAAAATATTTTTCTAGTTAACGATTGTCAAATTCCTTGGTGTTATTTAGTTATTTGAGATAAATTTGAGACTAGACCATCATATAAAATGTCGAGTCGATAATTACTTACAGCTTTAGTAGGACTAGCAAATAAGTATTAAGTATTAGTGAATTTAACAAAAACCATCATAATATTATTTTGTATATATTCTATCTAACAAATAAATCTACGAATTAACCATCGCCGTGTAATGACAATCACAAATCGTATAAATCCCAATTACAATACTAATTAAAACCGTCTCTTTAAATATGGAACAAAGTCCTTTTTCTTCCGACAAAGTATTTAAAATTTAGCAAAGTTCCCAAGACGGTTTGGGAGCAAGTTTTAAAATTAAAATAGCACTGCAATGTCGGACTCCCGAGGCAGTCAACTGTAATTATTTGTTTAAGCTTCAACAGTAGGTCAGTTGGGTGAGAAGTTTAAAGGATTCATTTAGGCCTTGAGTATATTATGGTGAAGAGGTAAAGATTAAATATACCTTTCAAAAATTACTTTTTCTCCTTGATATGGATGTATGGGGTACATTTAGGTTATAAGAGAATTTCAAAACTTTCAATAATATATATTATCTTAAATACAAGTCATTTAACTTATCAAATAAGTATATTCTTCATTTCTATGTTAATGGGTACCGATTGTTTGAAAAAAATTGGAGTAAATTAACACTTTTAATGGCAATTCTAGCAAGCAATAAAAATAGCCGAATAGCGAATAATTTATAGAAATATTAGCGCAAGAAGTGAACACTGTTACAACTCGAATAGACTCAAATTGTAGTGAGTATTCAAAAATCAAAAAGCACCCATTCCGACATCCAAGTGTTAGAAGCAATTTGGCGGATTCGCTCCCTATTGCCTTTTCGTATTAATTTGCACTGTTTTCCTTCACAACAGAAAACCAGCCGCTCGTTCGTTCGCTGAGCTCTTTGTGAAAACGCCGCAAATGCTGAACGATGCGGAATTTCATTAATTTTCATTCGACCAACTTTCTGCTGCGGTCCAATGAGATACGTTGTGAAATTCACATCTAAGGTCTCTTGTACGGTTAGTCTAATTCACTTTTCCTTTTCTTTTTCTCATCACGAAAATGGATTGCAATAAATATCTATGCCGATAAGCCAATCTGCAACCTTTTTTATATTTACTTATTTTAAAGAATAGTACAATAATTATAAAATATTACATCAGGAATGTGGTTTGCAGTAACGTAACGGTAGTAGCAGTCTTGCCTGGAGCGCAACAAATTAATATGAAAATATTTTTTTCTAATTTATTTTTTATGTTGCATAACGTTAAACTGTTTAATAACTGACCTTTGTGTATAGTGGTAGTTCAGTTATTAGTCGCGGTATTAAAATATACTTCTACGTTCTCTCACTATAGACGTTGTTTGCTCGCGATGTACGGAGCTGTGAGAGCGCTAGCGTCACAGCTCGGGTCTGTACGTCATGCTTTAGTTTTTTTATTATCAACTCGAAAAAGTGTTCAAATAAAAGATTATTTTTTTCTGATATGGGCAGGATTTCTCAATGTTTAATAATTTCCCTTCCTTCATTTTCATATCATAGTGAATTTTTCGAGAGGATGACTCGTTTTAGTTTGAGATTTACACAGTTTAGAGGTTATATATTTTATTGAGATGTGTTAGGTTACTCAAAATTGTTTATCTGAAGCACAGAAAAAGAAGTATTTGGAAGAAAGAAGAAAGACTTCAAAAGTTCACAAATTAAAATAAAAACGAATGTCATGGAGTACAGTTTATTTCCATCAACTTCATATGCGTGCCAGACCAGGACGTTTACAAATCAAGTGAGAAGCACAATTAGAACTTGTCAACGAAGTATGGAGATAGAATGCGGAAGGTTCGTCGCACCAGGATAAGAGAAAAGATGAATATAGACGCCCTCGCTCATGCTGTCAAGCTAAAATTGCAAAACCTTTCATGATATTCATCAAAGACAACGTCTTTCATCCTAGAATTTAATTGATTTGTATTTTTGAAGCTATCCGATACCCGATTGTTGTGGTAATTGTCTCGTTTTACTTCAATTTTTTTGAGTAATTTATCTCTAATGCAGTACTGAAGCCTTATTTGGGGTTCACGCGCCTTCCACTGTTGTTATAGTTTTTACGTTTATTTCAGAAGCCATTAAGGCTCATCATAATTAACGTTCATCAACGTTTATCGTCATAGATCCAGCATGTTAAGCTTTTCAGTATATTTATAAAGATATATTGATAACGTCTTTGTTGGTGTGCCATCACATTTGTATTTTACTAATTATTTAAATACAGAAACCACAAGTCTCAATATTGAAATATGCGAGGAATATATATGCTCTGTAATCAACCAATTAGCATTGATATTCAATACATCAACCACTAAATAGAATAGAAGATAGGTCGCGAATCCTTGTATAAGACTTTGAGAAATTAATTGGTAAGCGAATGATGGCGCCTTTCCATGATTCGGATCGTCGTCGAACGTCAAACGTTACGTCCTATGATCAGGAGCTCTCGTATTAATTTGTGACTGCCAATGCTTTCGTTGTTTGAATTTTACACAGAATGATGACCTGTTATTACTAAAAAGAAATAAATTTAAATATGAAACGATATTGATATTGATTCAAGACCAACATTTTTTAATTTTGTAAAATATAAACTCTGTATAACTGAGTTTCTCAATGTTAGATTCAAAGCGAATGATTGTATGTTTAAGGATTATCCACAACATTCTGAATTTATGATATTAGAATCATTAATGTTTAAAGAACTTTATTTCTCATTACAAAAATTATTTTTTACATGAGAAATTTAATATTAAGTATATACGATCGAGATACACGTCGCCATCAGCTAGCCCAATTTTAGTCTAATGGGCCCATTCTGATGTGTATCTTTAATGCCCTTTTGAACTGATCAATCACGCTAATGTTACGAACCTTAGACGGCAACCGATTAAACAATTGCACACCCTCATACCTAATAGATCTCTTTAAATAATTTGTGCGCGGCATTAAAACAACATCAGCTTAATTATTTTCCCTCATAAGAAATATTTGTAGTTTATAGAGTACGCCACGCTTATTACACCACGTGTGAATTATAGTCAAAACCAAAGGCTCGATAGGGCGTTGCCAACCGTTTGATTGCCAATACGCTGCGGGCGAGTTGGGGTGAACTAATATAAACTTTGTATATATGAACCTATTCTTATATTTGTTAGAAAGTTAATTAAAACCCTTTTATTGGTACATAACATCGTTAGTCACTTATTGGTTATAAAATTTAATGTCAGAAGCGCACCTCCTACGGAGCTACGATTGGCGTAGCATACTATATGCTTCTCCGATACAGTTTATTTTTAAAGTATCTTTATTAAAAATCATTCATAATAATTCATAATCTAACTTATCTTGCACGTATACACACGTATTACACAAATTACAGATGAATTAAGTTTGAAACGACGAAATATTCAATTTTCATTATATAATATTTCGTCGTATTGGCGTACTACCGAAAAAAAATCCTAACTACCTAATATATAAATAGCTATCTGTGTAGTTAAAAATAAATCAGTGGCGCCCACAACCTCTTTAGGTCTGGGCCTCAGATTTCCGAATCTGTTTTATGATCATTTCACAATCTAATAGGCAAGTAGGTGATCAGCCTCCAGTGCCTGCCTGACACACGCCGTCGACTTTTTGGGTCTAAGACATGTCGGTTTCCTCACGATGTTTTCCTTCACCGTTCGAGCGAATGTTAAATGCGCACATATAAAGAAAGTCCATTGGTGCACAGCCGGGGATCGAACCAACACTGCTCTTCTGTGTAGTTAAATTATTATATTTTGATACGCCTCCCAAATAACGACTTTAAATGTTCCTCTGTAAAATTAGGTTACAATATTATTCAAGAAAGTTATACTTGAAGCAAAACGTCGGCAGTGGTTTTTAAACTCCATCCCAAGTCAAACACACCTCGGGGTGGGTTCAGAGCTTTCGCCGGTTTACACTTAATTAACTAATATTTACATTGGACGTAACGATTCCAACTCTGAAGTACATCCACACCTGCCATCGAGCAGTATCGTTGATAATGTCGCCGCGAATCCAATTTGGACGAGAACAATATTTCAAGTTGACTTTACCGTTTGTTATTCCCATTTTGTTTTAGATTGTTTAATGAGCTCGAAACCTTTCAAAAAGTACAAAGTAACACCTTCACACATGAATTTATTATACTACATCACCAATAAAAAACATTCATATGCGATGCATAATAAGAGTACGATAAAATTACAATAAAAATACAATTACAACATTGAAGTTGTAAATTAAATTCAAATTCGCTTCAAAAATATTTGCAATGCCCGATGCATAGTAGTCATAACACGATATATGATAAAAACTCATGTCTTACTTGAGATCCAGAAATTTAAAAAGTCAATTTAAAATTAAAATTTGAATTATGTAATTACACCGCCAGTTTTTTCCTAAAACAGTGCAGTTTAACCTAAAGTTTAGCAGCGAGATTTAGAAAAGCAATACTTGGCAATACAGTGTCTTAAATTGTCGTTTAGCTTGTGTCTATTGTTCGTTTCGAATGCTTTTCGGGTCGTTCTTTTGCAATTTAAAAAACGTGCTGCAATCTAAGAGTGCATTTTCTGCATGAAGCAGGTAATCTGTAAGTTTTTTAATATCGTGGGTTAGCACAACAGATGTCTTATTTATTATACGACCTTATTAAAAAGATTATTAAATTTTAAACTTAACGTAAGAAGTTTCCTCTTATTAAGTAACAGACTGTGAAGTTTTTAATAATTAAAACCGAGTCATTTCTAGTGAAAAATTGCAAAAGATTGTTTTGGTATACACGAATTTATAAAATTTAGCTTAGACAAACTATTTCGTATACTTTCTCATATGGTGAAAGAATACACCATGACAAGACATGTGTCCACCCAAGCCCCATGAACGGGTTACGGGAGTTTGCTCATTTATTAGATTAGAATTATTTTTTAGATTTTATAAAAAGTGCAATTGCACGATGTAATATTGTTATTAGCATTATTATTTGATATTCATTTTAAACTGTCCACGTTAATAAAATGTGGTTAACCATCTATAATATATTATAAACAAACCTTTTAACGAAAAGACCACAAACTCTATTAAGTATTTTTATTTTCTGTTATTTGGTAAAACTAGAAAATTTATGTATGTCTTAATGTTGACAACTTTGTTATAATTTACTGTCCTAAAAAAAAATATTTTTATTTTTAATTGTAATGCTTCATGTTGAAACCATCATACACATTGTATAATAACACGTTCTCTCATTTTTCTTTTGTTAGTCTCGTTTGAGCGTAAAGTGTACCGTCGGTGTTTACGTGACACATTTCCATGCTTTAATTCAAGCGCTCTCCACTTTCCACCGCACACTTCTCATGTTGGAAAGCAAATCATTATTTTCCTACATCAATTTATCGATTTTTGGTAACGTAACGAGGATGTAAGCGTGAAGAATTGACAAGAATTTATTATGCAATACGTAATATAGAACAACTGAGGATAATATTTGCGCATTGTTAAATAAAGAAGTTCAAACAAAAATATCGATTAATGTCATATATTATTTAGAACTATCACGCAATTACTATTATTAATTTCATAGATATAAAAAAATAAATATAGAGTCAAACGTTAACAAGGGGAAGGTCTGAGAGTACAAGTAAGTCCGTAACTCGGTTGCTTGACACTTGAACTCAATCAAACGACGCAAAAACCGAGTTCAGAGAATCGGCCCCCTTGAAATCATCTCTTCCATGGACATTGTTCGCAGGTTGTCGAGTAGGTTAGTAGGGCTGCCTTTGGGCTATCATAATAACTTTAAATATTAAATATTATTCATGAATAATTGTATTTGATGCACCAAAAGTTTACACCACACATTCTGACTTGGGTCACAGGAGCATTTTCCGGGAAATGAGGCAAAGTTGACATGCATCTTTAATTACTTAAAAACTATCGAACATGTTATTTCTCTATTCAGTAAAGCTATTCGTTACTATTAGGTAATAAAACCTAGCAAATAATATATTATAAGCGTGGGTGCTAGCCCTATGACGCGATCTATTTTTTCTGCAAACTCTCAGGATTAAGTATCTCCACTATTCGCTGACGCAGGCTGTGTCACAAAAACTACAATACTCGTCTGATGATCTCCTCCAACATAATAGTTTAATCCTTTGTGGGTTTTGCAGAGAATTCGCGGAACATATTTCATTTTATAACAAGTTGAAAGTAGTTACGCATGACTGGCAAAACTTGCCAAAGTACTTTAAATTAGTGCCCGTTTTACTCATTAGAGATGTAATATGGCAAATGTTGAATGATTTGTATTATAAAATATATATTTTTTATTAATATAGCTTATATTTTTTTTCAATATTTAAGTACGTTAATATGTATGAATAAAGCAATCGTACATGCTCTGTGTAGTAAATAGTTAGGATTGACATTTTATTTTAATAAACAATTTAGTTTTACATAAGGAAGATAGGAACTAAGGTTCAAGCGTATGTGAGTGCATATTTAGAGATTCAACTACTGTCACTGTGGCACATGACTTTAATTGTACTAAGACTGTAAATTAACATAGATTTGAAAGTATTATAACTTTCAAAAATCTGAATTATGTTTTCTCTATTTACTTAATTAAAAGAAGTTCAACTTCAACTAAGCGCGGCGTAAATAATCTCTCAGATAAATTATCAACCACGAATTTCGCTCCAGGCTCGTTGGTTCTATAAAAATTTAATCCAAATGCAGAGTCAAATAGCTGTTACCGAAAGCAATTACCTGGCGGAAGCCAATTGTAAACTTATTACGAACTTTCGCAATCTCAATTTTCCATACAACAAAAGAGCTTTTATTTCATTAAACAAAACAGACTCTACAACGGTCAACGGAGGCCGCAAAAGTGGGCAGCGGAATTCGCCAGCGCCAGCAATCTTATTAAAAGTTATCCCACGAGGCATGTTTGTTTAACTTTATCCCTTGACCAGTACACACTCGTACCTCGGGATCGTGCCGGGAAAACTGTCCAAATCTCGGAAAAGATTTGAAAACGTGGCACTACTGGCCTCGGTCCGAATTAACTTGTATGGTACAGCTACAAAATTGCTGGTTGTTTTGATTTTGTTGTTATAAATAGGATTCCTTTTGAGGTAAAATATCGTTTATGCGCTTGCTATAGCAAACGTCAACACTGATTTAGTGTCCGTTATTAATAATAGTTATATTTTAAACTTAATAGAGATAAATCCATTATGTTTCAATTTAAATGAATAATTTGACTGGTCCTTCAAAACTCAGATAATCGACGTCTAAGGAAATCGCCGGAGGTCACGAATACTGTAAATTGATAGAGTTTCGATTCTATTCGCAAACTTCTCCTTCCAAACTGCGAAATCAATTTCAAGTTTATTTACAAAGTATTCAAAAGTTCGGAAAGTCAAATTTTCATTTGAAATTCGTATTAGTGGAATTTAAGGTTAACTTTGGCGTACATATAATTAAGTATAAAATCCATACTTATGGACTGTATGTAAAAACAAAACAGTCAATCTTTTAATTAATTAGAATTATATAGTGTTAGCGGACTAACGCTATTTTGTTGCAGAACCCTATATAAAGCGTGGCAACACCGGCGTTGACTCACTTTTATTTCGAGACTTCGTGCGGAACGGACTGGTTACTAACCTAACCTCAGTAGATTTTAAAAGTCTAAAGTACCTACACGTTCTAATCTTTTGTGTTTACTAATAATAGGAAATTTTATGTTTTATTCTACTAAATTGGATAATCAATTCAGATGAAACATTTCGTTAGCGACTCACTGCCACGGGTTTTATAAACGACGCGTTGCACTTGGGGAATGCCTCCGTATGTACAATTTCACAACTAGAAACAAGTATGGCAATTCTCTGGTAAAAATGATCTAAGCAGATTTAATTATTTTCTTCAGTTAAATAGTCATTTAAAATCAGATTTAAAAAAAAAGTGAAAAGTCTAGTTAACATAGAATTATTTTCTATTTTCGCTAACTCTTCAGTGTCCCCAATATTCTAAGGATTTAAATGTAAATTTTTAGATGTAGCGGAAAACGGTTCACTCGTCGAGTTTTTTCCAGTCAAATAAATGGAATTTTAATTAGAGAGTTGTTAATTAAGGTAGCTAAAGGATGCGCAGCTCAAGCCGTATTCAATGGTCATTTTTTTATCCGCTGTTTAATTTGAATACGGGGTCGGAAGTAAATTTTGTAATTAAAATCGCCGCCTTTTTAAACATTTAATAAACGTTATTTTATTTATTACAGCTAAACTAAGATGCCCTAAATTGTTATAAATTAAGAAACTTAATAGGTGAAAAAATTCATATTTAAAATACTCAATAGTACTGTAACCTATCTTAATTATTTTAAGAGAAAACCACTCAAGGTATTGATTGTAATAACTAGTAAAAGATAATTAAAGATAAAGTTATAATCAGCATTTCTTGATGGTGATACGAACGATAAAAATATAAAAAAAAAAGTGTATTTTTCCTTGAAAACAAAAATGTAGATGCACTTGCATTTTCTCGGCGCAATTAAAACCAAGAGCTCGGAGCGTTTATTTAAAACGTTGGTCATCTATTCCGCCGTTTCATAATCCTTAACTAAGAGCAGTCATTAGAATAATGCTGGCATTAATTGCAACTTCGCTGTTTGCTATCTTCAGACGTAATGATAGGTATCTGGCGATTTTTAGTACAGTGAGGTGAAAAACAGTTTAATTTCAAACCGTAGCTGGGAATGGGGCGATATTTCTGTTTTTGCAACACTAAAACTTGTTTAACGTCAAAAGCAAATTAAAATTACCATTGTAGCATAGTTTCCAAGTTTAGTAGCACTAGAAAATCCAGCGTAAATCTTAGTCTTAGCTAAAAATACTACAAGTTAAAACGCCAAAGTTTGTGAAAAATACTTAACAAAAACCGAACACTCAACGCCTTTTCCCGAACTCTTGTTTACACAATAAACACGATTCGGCCCGAACTGGCGAAAGGACAACTTGTTTTTTCTGTCCGTTCACATTATGTAGATGCGTTCTGTCGAATTACTTTTTTTGGCAATAAATGGACCCGAAAGTCGCATAAAAAGCTTCATAGAAAATGTTTAGCGTTACTTTGCAAATACTGCTTTATACAGTCGTGGTTCATACAATGAAAAGACAAAGAAAAATACTATGTTTTTTACATAATCAATAATTCAGGGTTTATTTTACATTTAAATTGATTTCATTTTTCGAATCATTGCATTTGACAGACCTGAATCTCATCAATCAGAGAAAGAGATACAATTTTCATCCAAATAATCTTCTTTCCTGCACATCAGCTATTTCTAGTATGGTTTGAAAAAATAAAAAAATTCTATTAGACAAAATTCACCTAATTTATATTTATTCTACGTTTAATCTCTTGAAAAACAGTTCTTTTCAAAGTTAATAATACAGCATTGCGTCGCCGTCAAACAGTCGTTGTAAACAAATTGTCGTCTCTCCGGCGAGCCCGCGTTGGAATGGGGCAGTTAAAAAGAAAACTTTCGTCATAACCATTATCGCCGTTACCATTCGGCCGCAGCTGGTGCGAATCAACTGTTTTAAAGATATACGGGAAAATTACATTGATATTTCAATATTTCTGAAAATGAATATTTTGTCATACTCCCATTTACAAACTTTTATAGGTGACATTTATCATAATTTGGTGATGATTTATAGTCAAAAATATAGCTGTGCTTTTGCAGCTTGTCCACTATGCTCTCATTCCAGACGATGTAAATGTGTACTCGACATTTATAACTTAGCATTTAGTAACAAAAATATGCATTTTTTCTTTATATATTAAATCATGTTGATTCATAAATTATTATTTAAGTATTCGTGGTATCTACTAGGTAACATAAATAATTATACGATATGAACATTACATCAGATACGAATCCCGTACTCGTAGCCCGTAGCCCGTAGGTCGTAGCCCGTTACGTGGCGCGTAGGCGGTCAGGCGTTAAACGGACCCTCATAAATAAGCCTTGCTCGCGATAAATGAATAATTAACGGCACCTAACCGTTTTATAGACGTACGTATACTGATATAGCACTCATGGTTTTACATTAATCGCGCCTGTTGAATTAAATATTACACATTTAATAGTTCCAACGATGTCCGTTTTATGAATACTTTTATTTACTCTAATATATTATTGCCTATAATAAATAGTAATATATATACACATATATATTTTATTTGATGCTGCAGCCCATGGAGGCCCTTGTTAATTGTTTTAAAGAAGAAGTATGCTCCTATTTTTAAAGTTTGGATGTCGTATCACCCAGAAAAGATCATAACAAAAGAAAATGCTCAGTAAAGCGGAATGTGGAAGACTTAGAGCCATAGAGATGGTGCATAATATGAAACTTGGAATTTTTGCGGTTCGTCATGTAATGTAACAAGCAGCAGAGATCAGCTCAAACAGTTCTTCAGAACATTCTCCACAGTACACTTAGTAAAAAAATTATAGTGACGCAATCTCCCTGCGTAGAGAAAAAAAATCAAACCAATCAGTAATAGATTGGAGATGATTTGTCAATGACAAGGATGAGTTTGGTTAAAAGAAAGAAGCTGGTATTTAGGGGACCGGCCCAGATATGTAAGCAGTATATTAATAGAGTAAATGTAAAGTTTTAAAATTGTTTTACTCTTCATGCATAATAGGCCATGTAAAGCTACTTCAAGTGAATCCATTTTACCCAAGATGTTATAAACTTGATATGACAATGAAACACGACACAAGAGATGCGATGTAACAGTGATTTCACTGCTATCATTCTACATAACGACGCCTCCGTTCAGCCAATTTATAGGGTCCACTTCGAATAGACGGGGGCTATTCAAACGTGAGCCGAATGGAATTAGATCCCTCACGTACAGGACAAATTGACTACATGCGTCGATACGGAATAATTGTTAGCCGTGATACTGTGAAAAACGTCAATCGCTAGATTCAAGTGATGCTTGAACATTCAATGTCGCAAATATCATTGGATCTGTGGAATTTACGACATGATATTTCCAACAACCGCGAGGAAGCAGAAATCAATTAATTTATACAATTAATCAAAAATGTTTCGGCTAACCATAACTTGTAACGTTGTCAGCGCATAATTACGCTACCACAAATATAAATTATTAAGTCTTTTTTATTAAGACTTAAAGCGAAATAATGCTTAAAACTCCAAATGATAAACTCTGCTAGACAACATATATTGTGCACGCAAGTAATATAAAAATACTGCACGTAAGTAATATAAGAGTACGCCAGCGATGCGATATTCAAAGCTTTCATGCAAATTAATTTATAACAATAAAGATACTGTTTAAACAACTAACTTTAGCGGCGAGGCCAGAAATAAATTAAACGAGAGGCGACAGAAGGTGTGGCGACTGGCGAGTCAAGTTTTCAACTTTCCTTTTGAGGTCTGAAAATTGTGCAACAATGTTAACTTCGAGACTGTTCACGCGAACAGAAAGAAAATTCAAACTCATTTTAAGCAAGTATATTTTATATTGGAAAGTTATATTGTACATAATATTGTTTTAAAATCGACTGCACTTTTATGAAATCAAAAGTTTGTCACTCACTACTTGTCAACAAATATGTGATCATCATACAGTTTGTCGTGTTTTATGACATCTAAAGCTACACACGTAGAATACCATGCACATGAGTACACACTAGAAATTTCTAAGCCTTTCTGATGAATCTGTATGATTAAGTAGAACAGTTAAATAAAAATTGTGTATACGACTAAGGATTAAACAGCGCTACCGTGTTTGTGCTCACGTGACTGAAAATCAAATTACTCACATTAAAACCATTTATTAACGCGCCCCGCCCACTGAAGCTTAAAGTTACATTAGTGCCACTGAAAAGATTATTATGTTTGTAAAAACTGTACGTAATTTAAACTATTTTATTATTCTTATTATTCTTTAGGCTATTCTGAAAATATAAGAAAGGTTATCAGTCACCATTTACATATACACGTTAAGCATCATCATTCATTTTGGCTCAAGCACTTAACTTAATAATATATTATTTAAGTTATAACTAAACCATATGGACCAAACAATACGTGTAAAACTGATTTTAAATAAATCAGTTCCAAAGAGAATGACTAAATACCAATTTTTACGGAATCTCCATGTTGAAAGGAAACGAGAAATGTAAACTTCGAGATTCTCAGAAAAAGTTCTACACTATCAATCATGTAATTTTTTTAAATTGTTCAGCTTCTAAGATGACGAATATTAACTCTTATTAAAAGGATAGTAAATGATGGACATGGATATATTATGTATTAACTATTTTCAACAAAAATTTATAGATCATTTTTGAACATTAAAATCATAGTAACCAAATACAATTGTTTAGTAATACATTGTTGGTGTCATGTGAAATACTCATAACGTCGAGCAATTAACATAATATTTTACTACTATAAATGTAATATGATAAAAATATTTTATATATTTCTTTATTTATATGATTAATGGGAACCAACTCAATTGTATATTGAGTGGTTAGTAACTGTATTATGTAGTACTCAACATTTTAGTTCGATTTTTATTATTAATGTTTTTATTTAACGTAACCAGGATTGATTCTATTCACTAATTAAAAAAACTTCGTTGTAAATGTGATGCAATAAACAATACAAAAAAAAATCGTTAGACATTAAATATCCTTAAACCAATTGTTTTCTGCTGCCCCTTTCTCTTTAAAAATGTGAATATTTTATGACATACTTCGACGTACATATATTACTTAGAAACTTAAATCACATATAAATAGTCATCTACACGTAATCTGAGGCTCTATATCGTCACTGTAGAATGATATCCTCGTATGTCAAAAAAACCATTGAATTTTTATTCTTAGACTCTTATGTCATTTAACTAGTATAATCATGAAGTAAGGACCCATTTATGTTATTAAAGTCCTTTTTAAAATCTGAAACTATAGACAAAAACACATAATAATCTTTTAACGAACTTTGACGAAATAAAACATTTTTTTCGTTTCCTGTAATGTTTGGTTGTCTGGACATACGAGGTTATCATTCAACAGCGACAATATATAGGTAATAAACGTGGACGTATAGACTGCCCAATCTATGGTTTTCTATGCAACCAAAATGTCGTAATATCTCTCAGACAAACGAGCCACAGTTAGCCCAACGACTGCATTAATCACCATTGTACGCTCGCCGCCAGCGTTTGTGCGATTTATAGCTACAACTAAATGTTTTGTCGAACTATTGTAATGAGCGGAAGTTGGGATCGTTGGTAGCTATGCTCGCTATTTAGCACTAGTTTACTTGAAAGAAAAATATTTATTTATCTTAAGAACTGTAAACAATCAAAGGCAACATTACAGAGAAACAACTTTTATATTATATTCAATTCATAAACAAAAAATAGGTTTTCTGAAATGATAGAAAATTAATCACAAGAACCGTCGGAACAAAGAGCGTCTAGCCCTCTCCTGTTAGACTGAGATCGCTTCGATCTCTCGTTAAAACACAGTCCGCCTCGGCAAGGAAATTAAGGAAAAATACAGAGTATGCAAACAATGCTCGGGAGAAATATCGAGTGTTCCTCCTTCCTTTTGTCATAAGCAAGACTATAGTTGTTCAAAGAGGAACGATGCAGTTATTCAAACTGTGATTTATTAGTCGAAGCGTTAAAGTATTGTACTTAAGATTTATTCCTATTCAATAGCTTTACATAGGCTTTTATAATTAAATAGATAATAAAACTACATATGTGAACGTTTTATCTTGAAATCTTGTAGCATTTTTACGCACAAATTACAACTTATTTGTCTGAACATAGTATGCAGTATCCATACAAAGTCAATTGCAAATAACTGAAATAGTAATCGCAAAATTCGGTTTAGTTTCGCAAAGACCTAATATTTAATTTAGCGACGTATTTGACTAATTAAACACAAACCTACCTATACCAAAGGGCCATTACGAAACCTCCTAAGGCGAGCTCATCTGAATTGAGCGAGGACTATAAACAAGAATAACTAAAAAGGACAATACAAAGACGTTAGTAATAAATTAAACAGAGCCGTCTCACACGGTCCTAATTTACGATAAACAAAACAGTGGCTCGTAAGATACGAAGCAAGAGTAACCTAGCGTCGGCGGCGGTTGATATAAATCAAGTGTACAATGCCAGCGCTCCTGTACTCTGTGAACGTAGATTGATATAGTGCTACTGTGTTTTTAAAGTTTACTTAATTGTTTTTAATCTTACAATAGTTAAAAATATGAGTTTAATTATCCATAGTTAAAAAATGAATCATGATAGCGTATTATTAACTAAACAAATTGTAAACCCCGTGTCTGATTAAAATATAAGGAGAATACCAAAAAAAAGGTACCGAGCTACGCTGCTACGTTGTGATTTTTACGGAAGTACTTAATATTTGCATAAAATTTGAGAATTTGAAATACGTGTTTTTCATAAAAATTGCACTATTTTACGTTAAATAATATAATTCAGTATCCCGCTTCAACTATAGAGTCATTAATGAGGTGTGGAAGCGCTGGCTTCAGCGTTACTTCCGACAAAGTCAGTCGACCGTTCACTCGATAATGACTGTGTTAGTATATCTCAACGTGCACTTTATCAAATTTCGGTAAAGCAAAGATAACCAAATGTATTTCAAACATCAAGTTGGTTATGCTTAAATATTATTATTGTGTATTCAAATCTTGCGAAGAATTAGGACATTGATGTCTACCATACACGTTAATCGGATTATAACCAACGGTCTAAAAATAATATTTTCTGGGTAAAATAGATATAGTGCTTTTATACATATAAATGTAAAATGAAAAATGTAGACTTTTTAGAATTTTCGTTTGTTATTTAGGGAATATACTGAATTTAAGTAGTTAAGACACAAAATAACGGTTTCTTGGAAACAGCTGATATATTGATAGCTAAACGGTCGCACATTTGTAGCTATTAAGGTATTGAAATAAATTAACTGCTTTTATCTAAATTGACGAGTACAAAATTATCCTAATTTGTTGTTAGTGACACATTATTGGAAAATAGTACACCAGATACTATTAGCCTATCATCCATTAAAATGCTGCGATTTAAGCGGGTAACAAAGAGATATTATTCGAAGAATGTATTTATCAAAATATAATGCAAAAAGTAATATTGATGTGGTAAGATTGAAGGTAAAACATCGTGAATAACTGCCGTGTCTTCTGGGTCAAGACACAATAACAATATTATTACATAGACAAACTAAGTAGACCTAAGTGAATGAAACACACAATAGGAACAGCCGTAAATTGATCTATTCACTCGAATACAGTTCACGAAAAATGGTGAAAAACTAACATTTTATAGCAAACCCGCGGCTTGAAACGTTGGGTGCGATATTAGTGGAGTTAGTTTCAGTGATTTGTCGGATTTCAGCAAAAAACAGTCAGTGACCGATGGTCGTTAGGCCGTGCTAGTGATGACTGCGGGTGGACTTTTTCATCAATTTCCAAAAACATCGGATGTAAACTTCAACGCGACTAGGCATTGTAAATTATACAGAAACGTGATGATGAACACCTTTATAATTTGAACAGAGTCTGAGCGGAAAGAAACTCGTCGTGGGATTTGAGCTCACAGCAGTGCTAAATTACGTTCTCTTGTCATTCTGATAACACAGTTACGTCATTATAGTTTTCATTTTATACTTAACATGAATAAATTACAAATATATTATATTTATTGAGAAAAATATATTTTAGTACCGGTAACCCCCAGAGCTGGTGCTTTCCTCGCTCAACAAATATCGCAATACAGCGAGGAAATGCTGCCAGCGTTAAAGGTATACACTGCCACAGAACTTTTTAATATTCTATTTATTAATGTTTAGTTAGTGTTATTATTATTATGTAGGTTAAAAAAATTTAAATACTGTATATTTGAGTACTTTAAATGATTGGAATATAATATATACGTTTTAAGTATTTATTGTGAATAAATGAAATTTCACCTTTAAGAATAAAATTAGTTCGCATAACCGCCACGCCGTTCTCTTTCCGCACAGTATTTAATAAATTTATTCAATATTTCTTATATTATGTAAGGCAGATACCCCAAAAAGCACCACAATATAGCCGCACATTTTCTAACCTCTAGAGATTAGGGCCACAACAATTATACCAAGAACTCACGCATACCAAAAATCGTAGACAGCTCAAAATACGCCAATCACACGATGCATTAGTGCTTTCAGCATTTACCATTGAAAGCGGAAATAAAAGCGAATAAGCAGCAGTCGGGTCCACTAATTGACATGTCGAGTGAAAAGGCACTCGCGCAAGCTAGAGGTATCGCCTTACTAGGCTCCAATCCTTTTAATAAGGACTGAATTAATTGAGCATTTGAAACAGAAGCGCATTTCTATATAAGTTCTTCAATAAATTGTAATTGACTGATATTTATCATTTTATCAGTCATTAAAGTCACTTAAAAAATATGTAAATGTATAGTTTGAATAATGTTGTAAAATAAACATTTCTTTCGTTCTGCTTGGATCATAAATAAGAAGTATTATTCAAAATTCCGGTATTTTTAGCAATTTTGTTACGAAAATGTAGCGTAGATTACGTAAAAGAGTCTATAAAATTAAATCTGTGGAATATTTTTTTTTTCAAAAGATTTCGTTGTTTTGACGCTTTCAAAAATACCACGAATTCAAGACTAACGAAATATTTAAAGCATTTTATTCACAACTATAATCCTAAATTTTATTTTACCTTTGATATATAATCTCCTTTTTAAAATAAATAAAAACTATTGTACTATTGTTTGGGACATTGACCCGTCTAATTTGCACTTATATTTTTTTCTATTGTCACTTGTAACATAATTTACCTGAACACAATACGACCCCACAGTTTTGAAACGAGCTCTATTTCACGTAGATATATCTGCGAGGGGGAGTTTACATTCAATTCCGGCAACAATACGCTGTTTTTCGCGTAAAATACCCACTTAAATATAATGCGGGCGATACCGTGCCGCTGATACGAGCTTTTTATTTTATTTTAACATTTGAACGACAGGTGGTAGAGATTTACTTTTTTATACAAGATTAAACTTTATTTTTAAAGGAATCAAATGAATACTCCATTAATTAAGTATAATTACGCGTTAATATCCGAACCTACAGCCGGTGAAAATAACCAACCACGAAGTAAACCAAACCCAAATAACTTATTTATAATGAACGAAAAACAATATAATTTCACTAATCGGTTGATATAAATATTTAATATCGGTTACACAAAAGCATATTTCCTTTGAGTTCCACTCAAGTTAATAAAAGTCTAGTTTTACCATGTTCACCTAAGTAACTTGCCCTGCGTGTAGTGTTAAAAATCAATTAAATAAACGGAATTTATCAATTCATATCAGTTTTGAACAACTAATTCACACAATAAAATATCGTAATTCAGATCGGAAGTCTTCTATAAATGTTTATATTGTAGGAGTTAAACGCTGTAAGTTTATAAATTCAACGAAACCAACAAGCACCCAAAGGAAATGTTTTAAGTAGAAAATAGAAAGATAGTTTAAAAACACATCAACAATATTTCATGCAAACAACAATAATACATCTTTATGTTATAAACAATTTTTTAATGTTTAATGACATACTGGCGTGTATATATCGTAGCCAACTAGCGAAATTAGCCTTTCAATTAACAGCCTAGCCGTGTAAAGCGGCCTGAAAGATGTCCCGAAAAAAATCTGAGTTCAGGACTCCGAGATATTTTTTTTTCTAATGGGCAAGTAGGCGTGGCACATGTTGATTTTTAAGATCTTATAAGTTAAACCAGTTTTCTCACGATGTTTTCCTTCACCGTATGAGCGCGTGTTATATGTGAACATATAGTAGGCTAGTGCTCAGCCGCGGTTCGAACCTACGACCTCAGGAATAAGAGTCACACGCTCAAGGCACTAGAGCAACACAACTAATGTTTATTATACAACAGTAAATGAGAAAAATGTGGAATTTTCATTTAAAGTTTGTTAAAATGCAAAGCCGTGGCTCGTTCTAAAATATTCATAAAATACATCGGTATATGAAATGAGTAACTGTTATGGCCTATGGTGTGTATAATGTTTTTAATACATTAAAGTTAAATAATAAAAATATAAAAATAATAATCCATTGGTGTGTGGTGGCGAGTTAAGTAACCTAACATGAATTAGGTAACGTATATATATATTTTAATTAATAATTAGAAGCGCAAACCAAATGTTAACAATCTTACACTTGTAGCCGAATTTGTAAAACGTCAGTTTTGGGATACACTCATAAATTGTACCAAAACATTTTCGTTTCCTATAATGCCAATAGGCCGTCTACGCATATCCTTTATAGGTAACAGATGTGACACTTAGATTTAAGAACTCTTAAATAAGCCAAGTTAGTTTTATGTTAGTCTAGCGTCACAACCCCACTATCCCTAATTTTGTGTTAGTTATAAGCTCATATTTTAAACTATTAAAGCGAGTTGACATTTAGCTTAGAAAATATGAAGTTTATTAAACAGTAACACGCTGTAAGTACAAAGCGTTACAAACCATCTATCCTTGTCTTAACATAAAGAAGGCATAAAGATAGATAGCAATAAGATAGATATATAATATTTTTTAATGATTAACTATCTCAAAAAATCTATATTATATATATCCGATTATCGTATCGTACAGTCGATATTCTACAAAATATATGTTCCTCTCTAACAGAGCAAAAATAATTTTCCATAATAAGTTGGGTGGTTCCAGTCATTAACCGATGTCGTTTTACAACAATTTATTCAGGCGTCTTGAGATGCCTTGTGACTTCGTTGTGTATGCTCCAGTTTAATGATGTAAGAAATATGAGACCCTGTTGTCGACGTTGCGCGCTAATAGTACATAGAGTTGCGCCGCTACGTGTTCCACTGGACAAACTCTTTTTAGTATTGGACTGGCTTCCTATTTCATTTCTCTTCACAATTTATACATAAATAAGGAACAGTTTTAGTGTATGTACTTTTGGGTCACTATCACCGAATATGGTAAGCGGATTCCAAATAACAAACGGTCTTGTGCAAGTACAAAGTTATATTTCACATATCTTGTTAACAAATATTGAGCAGTGTTGGCTTAGTGGCTTCAGCGTGCGGTCATACCTGAGGTTGTAGGTTCGATCCCCGGTTGTGCATCAATGGTCTTTCTTTCTATGTACGCATTTAACATTTGCTCGAACGGTGAAGGAAAACATCGTGAGGAAACCGACATGTGTTAGACCCAAAAAATCGACGGCGTTTCACTGGAGGCCGATCACCTACTTGCCTATTAGATTTAAAAATGATTATGAAACAGATTCAGAAATCTGACGCCAAGACTTAAAGAGGTTGTAGCGCCACTGATTTATTTTTATTATTTGTTAACAAAAAAAAGTAGCCATATTTTCAAACATTAATGTTTTTTTTTTCAACTTATAATTTCTATCGATATAAGCACTACACTAGCCAAGCAGCCTTTAGGCGTCCCACCCGTACACCGCATCGCAAGTTAATGATACAAGCGACTTGCAGATGAAATTTCGCGGTGCTCATAGCGCCCTCTCCCGGGGTCACATTACGTTAATCAGTTCTTGGGGCTTCGGGGGACTTCGGCATATTGTATACAATATGGCTTTAGCTGAGAAAACGAGAATGTTTATCTAATAATATCACAAGCTATATTTATAGCATTCATTAAGGAACGTGGTTATTTCGTTGTAGTTACATATATATATATACGTATATTATGTATATAGAATAGATATATACCTTATTTAATACTTAATATGCCTCTTATACACCAGCACCTGCTGAATTACCATGATTTCATTAACATTTACTCAGGAGAGATATTTATTTATTTCAATTAAGGGTCTATGCACACAAGTCAATAACAAAAGCAATAAGCTCAAATCAAACGCAAAATAACTTTATTCATATAGGTAACCAAGTACACTTATAAACATCAACAGAAAAGATATTAAATTGATTCTAAATTTATATTTACTACCAGTATGCAAGACAAGGGCGTGGAAAGGGCAAGAAGAACTGGCAAGAAACTCTCCGTTTTTGTTTAAACTGGAGCAAATCAATTAATCACATCTTATTTGCGTGGTATTATCGCCATATATATATACGACTCGGCGTATTTTGAAGTAAAAACTGATTTTAGATTTATTCAATACAATACTTTTGGATAAAATATCCGATCACACTTTATAGCTAAAATATATCAACTTCCCGCGGTGTTACTTTTCACAGGGGTCCGAATGCACAAATTATTCTCCAGGGAGGGGTTCGGACGGGCAAGAGGGTTGTAGCTAATCGTAGTGATTCGTTAGAGCATTTAGACGTGTACCGAGACCAAGTGTGCGGCCAGATTAGGGGTTCACAGTGAATAATTAATTTGATTTCTCTCTTGAATATTTTATGAGACTTTAAATCAATTATTTCGTGACGTCGTGTCCCTTATTAGATTATTTACTAACACAAGTGACAATGAAGGCCCATTTTATTTATCTTGAAAAAATACATGACTGAAAATATGTGCTGATTTATGAACTTTAACTGTTTCGCATAGTTTCAATCAACCTCACATTACAATCATAATTACTTGTCGTAGCATGTATAAGTTAGTACCGTCGTTGAGGTGGAATCAATAATAGTAAAAAGTAAAAAAAAAATCATTACATTTCATTTCATGTTATGCAGTCCTCTTACCCTGTCCCTATCAGCATTATATCTTGAAGAGTGAGACGGACATATTATTACACGGAACATAAGCAGGACAGACACATTATTACTGCCGCTTGCTCCCGAGACCCGTACTCGTTTGATTAATAAGACTTCTTTTGTTCGGTTATGGCGCACCTTTTTATTTGTTACTTATTTACTTCAAAAGAGTGTTTGCATGCCGAGGACAATGACCTTTCAATTTTATTTAAAAAAAGAACACGCTTCTAATCACTTTACTACACAGCCAACTAGTCACCTGCACTAATCAGTCGCTGTCCACATTTGTTTTCTCCTAATCACTAATCAAAGGATATAAGAATACAGGCCTTTACTCAAGAACGGAACCGATTTGGGTGAAAATTGGTGGGGAGGTAGCTTAGAACCAGGAACATAGGATACTTTTTATCCTGTTTCAACACAAATCTAAAAATTTATCAGCCAAACATCAGTCTAGCCATTCATTTGTTAAAGCAGTATACCAAAACGCAACAGTCGACGACACGTAATGTTAAGTATGATTAAAATTTTTATAATTAGAAGTTTTGAAATTGATCAGTTGATGTGTTTAATTCGAATTTCTATTAGCTTATCGTGCCGACATTATCATTAACAATGCCACTACCAATACGATTGAATCTTTCCGGACAAAGCCGTGATGCAATAAATGGTTGGACCGATGTTGATGAGTGTTGAAGTGGATACGAGAATAGTTCAGATTATTTACAATTATATGCTTTTTGTTTGTTTATTTAAGTTTTAAAAGTTTTGTGTTTAAAATGTATGTACAGGACATCTGTCGGGTCCGCTAGTTTATTAATAAAATACAAACAAAAAGCTTTACAAAATAAAGTAGATGTGGGAAGAGATCCCTTGCATCCTTGTAACTCGACACAAGTCCCAAATCGATCTTACAACTTGTCAAAACGTCGTCTCATTGAAAGCATTTTAAAAGCAGTCGAAAGCTTTTCAAATTTTTTGAAGGCGTTCAAGGAACAAAAGAAAATACACGCCGTATGAAGCGGAATTCGTGTACAAATTATGTCGAGAAGATTTCGAAACGCCCGCCAGAAACTGCTATTCGTTTTATGTATAACGTAGGTATTGTATGCATATTTACTTATTGTAGAAGTTTAGGTTATATCGTAGATTATAACATCCACCTGAAACAAAGAAAAAACTATTTTAGTAAATATTATTGCCAACAAGAAATTAAATCACTGCGTTTGAACTTGGAACGACATCGGGCAAATGAAAATTTAACCGCATCTGAGAACACTGCGGACTTGTCATTAATTATTCATTAATCCTCCAACGATTTAATGATTGTAAAATAGAGGACGTCTGGAGTGGCTTGTAGTCGACCGGCTCGGGAATCGCGATTTGTATTCCCGGAATCACGAGTGCAGTGTACGAAACTTATCAGTTATTAACAAGAGATGGGCTCTCGCCAATAAGCAATTTTTGACTCTTGCAACATGCATGATACAATTTTGTTGATTAAGATACTTAGAATTTAAATAGATGTACCCAAATTTTGATTTGATTGAATAAATAAAAATTCGTAAATGTAATTTTGAGTTTTATATTCTTGACACCTCTGAAATATTTGTGAATATTACTAACCCAACCCATACATATTTACAACTGCTTGTGCTTATTCTGTGGCAACGTAGTACAGCTCTGTGATTTGTATTAACAATAAACATAAATAATTTTGTTGATTCAGGAGGGAACGGAAGCAATAAACGTTTACTTTGAATGGGGCACTCGGATTGTATTTACATAGTGTTGTTTTATATTCATTCATTATTTAATTCTGTATTTATTCTTACGTCATTACATTATTTTAAAATAGGTACAAGAAAAAGTTATTTATGGCAAAGCAATAATTTAGGGTTAATAAAGATAATAAATAAATACATTAACGATTTAGTTAGTAATAAACGAAAATAATTAGCGTAATACATTATATGTTGTAAATTTATTATTATAATATATTCTCAGACAAGCCCAGACTTTAGATGTTATAATATTACACAAAGCAATCGACTTTTATGTTTTAAAAAAAATAGAAATCATACGTTTGCGTTGTGTCGGAACGTGTTTTCATAAAAATTTTAAAAATTGAAGTTCGCGCGTAAATAAAATATCTTTGCTTCAATTTTTTACTACAGAGCTGATAAGTCAAGATTTGAGAGCAACATTAGGTACATGCTCCTCCATATTCTATGATTGCGCTTTGGTGTGCTGAGAGCAAGCAAGGAAGAACTTCTATTATGGATGCTTTCGCACGGCACGCCCTACAACTGTAGTGACTGAACATATCATAGAAAATAGCTGAAAACATTGTCTTCGCGGATTGTCGTATTACTGTTTGTTTTAAAGCAGAAAAAATAATGATTTTTAATGAAAGTGTCCATAATATTACACACAACCAATCGGATATGAGAAAGAGTAGCGTACTGGGTGCCCAAAATTGGTTCGGCACAAGCCAAAATCATACATTTATATTCACTTTTAAATAGAATTTTTGAATAGTAAGATGTGGAGGTCACAAGTCGTAAATTATCGCGGTCTGAATAATGGTGGCCACTTTTCTCCGAGACGCGTTTCCCCGTGGGAATGCGATGAGGCAAGACTTCCGACACAGAATATATTTAAGAAAGCACTTTTGAATTTGTTTTTGACGTATGCATATATTATTTAGGGTGATTTGGTTAACATTTTAAAATACTGTTTATAGAGCTATTAGCATTTTGTAATAATATTACGATTTAAGTGATAATACATACACAAAAACACACTCACGTACACACACTAACACGCACACATACTTCATGTGGTTTCCTTATATGTATATCCTTATAAATAAATTTTGTTATCGTTGCAGATTATGTAATAATTATTGTTTATTCGCACTATTTTTTTTTCTACTTTTTAAGACCTTCTGTCGATCCGAAGTGGTGGAGGCTTGATGACCTGTAACACAGGTACTCTTACCTTTAGCAGGCATCAGTCTCACACAAACTAGCATTATCCCTTAATAGAAGAAGGACAATTATTTATTAGAATTATTCTAATATAACTGTCACTTGTTTATGTACTAAGTTTTTGTGAGAAAAATTAATAAAGATTATTATTATTTAATTTTCTAGGTCCATCGTCTCATATGTACCTCGATATTGTCAGCACAAAGACAAGTACAATTTTTAGAAATTAAGTTAAGCAAAATTTAAAGTAAAATATTTTATTATTATTACCTATGGACGTAATTTAAATATCAAATAGTCCACATACACCAATGTATTTCCTCTACCGTGTCTCATCTCGCAAAATACTCTTAGACAACGCATAAATCAGAAATGCCCGCTACGGAACGTAATAAATGACTCGCTCTAATGGCCAAAGTATTATTTATATAGGAAAACTCCAAGCTAATTTAGTGGAAAGTATTTTGCGTATCAACTTTTACACTCAACACCCAAGTATTTATGACCGTTCAAGTGTATACCTCCCTCCATAGTTTGGTTTGTCACTTACTGTTCTATTCAGACTCCCGCGTTGAGTTCAAGAATCCGCCAAGGAATACAAGTAAAGCCTTTAAATACACATTTACCTATTTAATTTTTAAATTGGTTACGTAAAACACACAGTTAAAATAGTTTAGACCCTGTAAGACAAGGTGTGTATGTCTGTAAGCCATTCATTATTTGAGTAGCCAAGTAATTAAAAAAAATATGAATAACATTTTAAAGTTTTATCAAATTATAACTAATAATGACATTTTGATCTTGATGCTATGATTGTTTTTCAATTTATTCTATGCCTTTGACTCTTAATAAAAATGTCATCTACTTACAAGTACCTACTCGTAATCTTGTATTTTTTTAGTAATTTGTAAAACATGTACGAGTATCTTTTATAATAGCTATAATACTTTCTCCCCCGGTTCTTAAAAGCGGAAACTTTGTTCCCCTACATATAGGGTCCCGACTTCTTCCCCTTGTATAAAAACTTATTTTACTGCTCTGCTAAGAGTTTAATGCGCGAGACGAGACTGAGCTAATAAAATATAGATTTGGCGAAATTGGGTGAGCAAATACTTGATACTTCAACTTCTGCTGCGCGAATTATATTCAACAATTAAATTAACAACTTATTTGTTCAAGACTTCAAAATCTCATCATATTTAACATGCTTTTTATAGCTTACGACATATTAACATCGTTATCGTAGCTATCAATGTTTTTACCATAAAAATGAATTCCAAATGATCATTACTTTGGTGACAATTTATTACTTTACTTTCATTGGTAGATGGATGACATAAGTTTCATGTCGGACTAATAACGCGGTGATCACGTACTGACACATAATAAGGAAAAGTTTTATATATAAAAGTCCACAAAAAGATTTGGTACTTTCGCGTTGATTAGGAAAGTTTGATCGTACACGCTCTCATAAGTCCTGCTAATTCTACGTCAGGTGATTGAATTTATTATTCCCATAAGTTACCTAGTAATACAAGCACTTAACAAGTTTGATACAAATTATTTGCATATGTCATATATCTGTCATCATTAGCCTTGTCTGCTATATTATTAAATAAATTATTTTTGATTGACGTTATGTGTTTAATTTGGTTACACGAAAACATGTAATGTGGTTATTATAAATTCTATTTGACTGCTAACAATCGACTACTTACTGCAAAAATGTATTTTGGGGATTTGTACTACATTAAAACACATAATGTTCATTCAGTTATTTAGACCTTGACAATGGAATTTCCACTTGAATCGCAAGTAGGAACACCCAATATTGTCACAGCAGTACAAACTAATTATCATAAATTACGAAATAATACAGTAGAAACCCAAACTCATAATTCAGTCAACATCTTCGGAGTGTTTGCAAACGCTGTACAAATTACAAATATTGATAGTCCCATAAATTATCTTCAAAGCCCCGTAAGCGCCGCAAGTCTTATAAGACCCGAGAGCTGGAACTTCGTGGATGTCAATAGGCGAGCGATATTAATTGAATCCTTGATTTATTCGTCTACTTGTACCTTGATCACAATCGGCTTATGATAATAATATTTAATTAGGTACTTTATTATTTAATTAGGTTAAGCTTTTGTAAGTAAATAGCCAATTTATTTATCGCTTAGTTACCGCATTAGGAATCTTGAACTAGGATTTAGATTGTATAGCTTAATTTACAAGCTAGGAAGAAAGCTGATAAACTACATGCCTAAAAATCAATCAATAAAGTAGGAATGTGTCTACCCTATAATCAATTAATTCTAATGATATTGGTACATGTATACATTATCTCTTCACCTTGCCCAAGGGTATTTAACAATCCAACATTGCATGTTCGTTAGTACTTACATTAACTTTACCATGTAGCTGAATTTAATTTACTATTACAATCTAAGAGATTGTTTAATTTATTGAGAGTCTTTTGCAACCATCATGTAAACACGATATTAATACAGAAAAAACAATCCGACAAATTTCCATTCTTTTGACCACCATTTACGGACGAAGATACAAAATCAAAAAAGAAAATAAAAATCTATTGAATTCTAATTGATCGCAAATCAATATTACTTTTGTAATTTACTAACTGTGGTTCTTATGTGAATGTTAATGAAGCCTATTATTTATATTCGTATGTGTCCTTAAACAAAAGTCGGTCTGTAATCCCATTAAAAAGTTGACATAATTTATTAATTTAAAATCAATGCAGCTTGCTCAACTGCCAGTCGTTACGGACAGATTGACGTGTAGTAAAATTTTATTTAAATTCAATATTCATATAAAACAGCTTAATGCGTCGGTGGCGAGTCATCAATGAAACGTGTTCAATATTCATTTTATTGTTTTGCTGCTTTTAGAAGAAAAACTTATGGTTTATATATACGACGGTACTCTTACACAGACTAGTAATGTTATGTTTTTAAACTACATATACATATATTCCATGTGTATACTGATTTATGTTTGCATTTAAAGGTCGATTTACATCAAACGAGCGAATGCTCATTCTATCCCCACTACATCAAATTCTTCTAGTGTAAACAGGCGTAGAGCATTCTTTCGTTGTTCTTAGTGCGTTCGCAAAGATTCTATAGAATATTCTAAGAATGCTCGTTCGCTTGATGTAAACGGCGCAAGAGCGCGCGAACAGTTGCTTAGAGCGTTCTAGCGTGTTCGGACGTGCTCGCGCCACTGAGCGGTCTTTTCAAAGCGTTCTTGTGTTCTAGCTCTAGCTCTATGTTCGTTTGATGTAAATCGATACCTCTAGTTTTCGTTTACACTAAAAGATTACGAAAGAATGCTCTTGTTCTAGCTCTAGCTCTATGTTCGTTTGATGTAAATCGACCTTACGAAAATAAGCTAGAATAAATCTAGGAGCAAGGTCATAAAGAGAACGAAGGGACTGTTTTAGGGCAGCTGTAAACCTAATGCGATGATTTAAGACCACCTCGCGTTTCAGCCGCTCTTACATAAATCTACTGGTACGTGCTACTTATCTACTAAATAATAAATTAATGAATTTTGTCTTATACTTTTTAAACATTTAAAATTACCAAGTCATAAAGTTACTCTTGGAAAAAAGGTACCGCAAATTATTTATATCACAGGAGTGAACGAAAAAGTCCGCCTGAAACAACAGCTTAACGCACAAATCCCCATTTCTAACTTAACTTTTTAACAAAAAACGTAGAGTACGCAATGTTTTCCGACACCTGCCTAGCCGCGTCGAGGGAGAACAGAAAAAATATTATGAAATATATGAAAAAGTAATAAAAGCGACGTTGCCCAAACAAAAGGAGGCCCGCGGGGTTGTAACTTACAGCGGCGACCCTTTTGTTAGTGTGACGTTGCTAAATCCACGCCGGCGCATATTATTTACGAGAGGGTCGACGGACGCCTTAGGTGAGATTTTGAAATAAAACATATAAAAATGATAAACATATTTGAATTTGAATAAAATTTGAAAAATAGTAGAAGCGGTGATGTAAAATGAAGGTCATTCACCCCAGCTCATTCCTTCCTCTCTGCAGGGATTGTTGGTCTTTAGTTCAGGAATACTTTAAGCACTCGACTCGAGGTGCACACCTCACGAGTACACTGACAATCTGGGTTAAGTTTTTATCGTAAAAGTGCTGAGTCAGCTAAGTGTTCAGGATTACGCCATCCGCTTTTTTATCTTGTAGGATTTTTACTAGATGAACCAAATTAATGAAATGTGACTAGTTGAAAAAAAATAGTCACAGAAAAAGAACAGAGTTTGTTCTGTTGTTTAGTTGTGAATGTCTGAGGCAGACATACATACAGCGAATAGGAAAAAGGTGTTATAAGGCCATGTAAACAATTCTATAGCTCGTATAGTTAACTGGTTTAATGTAAATAACTTACTACTTAATGAAAATAAAACAAAATGTATTAGATTAACAACTACTAGCGTAAAGTGAGTTATTGGTAAACTGAAAGTTAAGGACAATGATATAAACTTTGTTGACAAAACTCCAGTGGGGCCCACATATAGAGACTCTTTCGAATAGGCTCAGCGCTGCAGCATATGCAGTAAAGAAAAAACTACAGTTTACAGATCAGGACACGGCTAAAATTGTGTAACGTAGCTACTTCTACAGCGTTATGTCCTACGTTATTCTACTGTGGGGTGCTGCTGCAGAGGTTCAATCCATATTTGTGCTGCAGAAGTGGGCTGTTCGGGGTATTTGTTGTGTTTCCCCAAGGGAGTCAGTACGGAATAAGAAATTAAATTTTGTGACACTACCTGGTCAATATATTCTTCAAGCCTTGTTGTGTGTACATAAAAATATAAACAATTTTAAAACAAATGGTGGCCTTTCACCAGTATAATACGAGAAATAAAACTAATTTGAAAAAGATAAACCACTCCTTATATGGAAATTGTATTCGTATTTACAACAAACTCCCAAGCGAAATTAGAGAATTATCACTAAATAAATTCAAAGCCCTCGTTAAACGAAAATTAATCAATAGAGCTTTTTATAAGTTTGACGATTATTTCAATGATCCTAATCCTTGGGTTTGTTTGCTCCAGTTCAAACAATTTGTTTGACTCAAAACGTGGCGATTAAAAATGAGTGGCGGAGAGTTCCTTGCCAGTTCTTATTGCCTGTTCTACGCCCTTCACGAACCGGTAGTACATGTAAATTTAGAATCAATTTAACATATTTTCCGTTATTTTAGGATTAGAATAGTCAAAAGATATTCTTATTCCAAAAGATAAGATATAATCCCGCTATCCCACCCCCAGCTCACATTAATTCCGCCGCTTGACGTTACGTGGGATATAAATATTCCTACGACATTACCACTTGAAGCAAACAAACCGACTTCGCAAATATCGCCCTTGATAAATGCGCTCGTACGTTACGCATCGATTGAGTGAAAGCGTCTCGTAGGCCAAGAGCTTCTCGGTAATACTAACTGTAATTGTTCAAAATTCTCTTAATTGTGTTAGCTGTAGGTTTTATATAATCTCGTATCCATAACATTTCAATAAGGAACGTCAATACTAATCCATAATCACGTAATTTTAACTCAAAATTGCTCTGACTATTTTAATGATTTTTTATAATTTAAAAATATATATGAAATGCACGCTTGGCAGTCATGCAATGTTCGTTTTAAAACCCTGCGAACTGCGGCAGAAAAATAGTCTGACACCATCGTAGCGCTGCATTTTCTATTAAGAGCGCTTTAAAAGTAGCGCCAAAAAAGTGTGCTATATCATTTCCTCGACTCTGCCCCCTTGACTGTTGTTTGTATTGCTTATAAAAAAACAAATGAGGCAGACCCAGGCCACTGATATTCCAAAAGCAGACCATTTGAATTTTTTGAATGTTATTTATTATTATTTTTTACTTTTCTATGTTTTTTTTCGGATCGGAATTCATATTATGTTCGCAGGTCAATAAAAATTTGAGAACTACAAAAAAAAATTAGTAATACTTCGAATAATCGCATCAATTAACCATAATACTTTTGCACAGATTCGCTTAATTCAACGAACTGTAAAGGTTAAAGTCAGTAAGTAAAAAATCTGCCAATTTTATTTTGTATTTAAGGAGTTTTAATAAATGGAACGGACCCAATTAGAGCTACGAGCAAATGATTTAATTGTTTTTTTTTTTTTTAATTTTTACATTTACCTTCAGTGATAAAGCAGGCACCTGGATGTCTGCCTTTCGTTATAAAAATGGTATTGATCACTAACCTCTGGGGCAGACACGAGCAAATGATTTAGTATCAATTTTTTACAGATTTAAACCCCTGTAAAAACGTACACCAACGTACGACCTTAATTCATTATAAAAATTGTGTTGTATTAATTCCTATCAATACGAAATACGAGCAAATGATATACTTAAATGCTCCCTAGTTATAGGTTTTTACATTGACCTTTTTAAATATTTTTGATTAGATTTAAAAAAAAAAAAAAGGATTCCTTGTTTAGGTATTAAAAAAAATATTGGTTGTTTGTAAAGTAGGTTTACGATCGAGATGTTTACGTGATAACGTCTTATTGGTGATATAAGTTTTTGGGAAGTAAGGAATTAATGAAGATAACAATTTTTTCAAATTTTAAATTACATCTATCGTTTTATTCACACTTTTGATGATAAATTTCGGGTGTAAAATGACAAGTTTACTTATTCGACTATGATATACATTTTTCTTCATACATTCACGGAATGACTGGCAGCGCTCGAGATGAGACGGGAGATCGGTCCGTCTCTCTCTCGTTATACCTGCGATCGCGCTCGTGAGGTTTTGGTGTGACACAAGTTTCTGAACATGTCACCCGACTAAAACGATTTTAAAGACGTTATCAAGTCAATATTCATATTCTTTAATAATTAATTAGGTTTAATATGAAATAAAATGTTAATAATCAATGACTATATATTAATGTTGTTCTGTTTTAAATTTCTTATCAACATTTTGCATTCACTATTTATTGCACAATGTATTGCGTACGCGTGTTCCACTCTTAGGCTAAATGGAAAAATCGCTGTGAAAACGCAAGTCACATACGGATTTCCGTTCGCCACATCTGAATACATTGGTATATTAGTGAATGGTGGGATTTATTGCCAGAGGACATATCGTAATTTATAACCCCCGAAAAATCGCTTAAGGATTATTAAGAATAAACAAATTTATAATATCGAATACACTTTGAAAAGCTAAAAAGGCGAGAGGTGAAACTTGAAAGTTTCTTCTTACGATCCCTATTTACTTTTGATTTATGAATTTACAGATCCATAAATCAAAGCTGATTCCGATTCACAAGTGCGCTACACTCGAGCCGATCTTAAACCAAAACTTTTATTCGCTCCATAAAAAACTTTTCTCCCTTGCGTGCCTACTTAAAAGAAAATTCAAGGCAATTGGAGTTTTCTCAATATTTGCACATGTTACTGCTACTGCAGTCTTAATACAGTAGTAAAAAAAACCAATATGAACATCTCCAGGCCAATTAGGATACGGCAACTAAGACCTGTTGAGACTGGCTACATAAAACAAGGTAACATATTTATATTTTTTCTTTCACATATAATTTCTATTAAATGTGAAATTAAATAGCAATATAACGACTTGTTTGAAGAACTCAGGCGTTTAAGCTCATAAAACAAAAGAGCATTCAACGAGCGATACGTTTAAAAACAGCATTGTAGGAAATGTTTACGGTTGCGGTAAAATATTTATTTTGTTTTTAATAATGATAATTATAATTGCACAGTCTATCTCTACAGTTATTTGTACGCTTATATTGTTTTTTCTAAATATCTAAATAATGACACACTGTAAATACATACTAATTATATTCCAAATGTTACCCAATGGCCTTAGCTTTAATGCCATAATTATTAGAATAAACAATTTACCTTCTTATTAAACTTCTTAATATCTAAATACTATATTTGGTAATGGTGAATAAATAAAGAAATATTTAAGATTTATAGTGTAATCTCATGTAAGTGATACCTATAAACCTAAAACTAGGTCCAATGTTTGCGTTTTAAATGCGTACATCTGAGTCATTATTCGTGGAAAGCTTCACTTATGTAATTTCTAACTTTTTCATATTCACCCATCAATATTTGTAACATATCACCGACGCCTGTGCCATTGCTTCCTATGACATAGGAAGGACACTAAAAGCCGCAGAATGAACACGGCGAGGTACAATAAATGGCGAACAAACACATCTACATTAGTCCCCGTAATGGCCGACATTAGGGTCATTCGCTCAAACCAGATAATGTAGTGTGTAGTTCTAGAGATAACGACATTTTCTTCTGAATATACAAGATATATCACCATGGCACTCTGTTGTCGTATTTTTATTATTTCTTATGACACGGTATTTATTGTAAAGTAAGCCCAAGAAATCTAAAGTTCGATTTTACAAAAAAAAATATACTGTTAACGTAATGATAATTTTTATCCTTCAACAGTGTGTAAATTATTATTATTATATCATATTTTATTAACACGTTAATTTGCATGTCTTTATTCGTGTTTAATAAAACTTACCATAATTTTTAGTGCAATGAGACTTTATTATTAAAGCGATAAACTTTGTGAATAAGAAAAACATCGCTATCTCTTGCACTGTCACTCGGCTGTGTGCGGTTTTTGTTGATACACCTTGTTTCCTTGCATCGTAAACGCTCAAACGGAAAATTTATTTATAAACACTTTACTTGTACACTCAAATAGCTTTTATTAGATTGCAGAGTACAACCGTTTAGACGGTGAAAACTTTTAAATCGTATTATTATCAACATTTATCCTCAAATTTCATTTAACACGTTTACGCTTAATAATCTATGACATAAAAACCCAAAATACTTATGCCAGTTCTGTGTTCAATTTAGATAAGTCTAGTCATCCATTTTAAAGGACAACGAATGACTGTTTTGTATTCGTATGCGCTGCTATATTTTTGAAATAGTTTCTCTTTATGTAGGTATAATAGAATAACAGGAATCGGTGGTTGGGGTTACAAATTCAAATTGAAATTGTTCGAGCACACATGAAAGTGCATCCGACTAAACATAAAATTTATTAGCAGAAAATGCTAATGCCATTTGGAAAACTTTAATATCTCGCTTGAAATACATTGTAACTAGAATTTTTTGAATAATGAACCGTCAAGATACATTAAATCGAATTGGTTGTTACATAATACGATATTTATGACAAAATGTTAGTTTGGGGACCCTAATAAAACCTAAGCTATAAGAAAATTATTATTGCATATATTACTTAATATACAATGCTATTGTATGGTATTTATTTATGTTGTTGCAGGATTTTAAAGTGAAAGAACAATTTAATCAAGATTGCCTATTAAGGCACGTAGCTAAGTATCAAAATTATGTAAACATTCGAATTGCCAATTTAATTGGTTTTATTATTAAAAAGTTACGTAGAAACTCAATAACATGAGGATAATTAAAGCAATACCCAAACAGTATAATGTTAGAACTCGTAAAATAAATACGATGTTTGTTCGGCGGTCTCCGTACCTGTAACAAACAAAACAAAGTCGTTAAAATGGGAAAACAATAAAACTTATAAATCCACAAGCGGTTCGGTTCCTTCGATTGAACAATGGCAATTTGTAATTGTTTGTGGTGGAAACCGAAAAAGCTGTCCATTTGTGCACCAATCGGTGGCCAAACTCGCTATGTCAACGATGGACCGTGTATATTAAAATGATTTTACTATAAAACTTTACATACAACCAACAAATGTCCAATCAACATTTTCAAATTCTGTAAGAAGAAGAAATAATACCGTGCGGATTAGATTAATCATAAATCTTATGAAGGGCCACAATCATCCAAAGTAGTTAAGTGTAAAATGACTTAACATAAACTTGTATCTAGTATAACCGGGGTATGTCAAAGTTGGACAACGCGATAAGTGGGCATAACTTATGAAACTGTGGTTGAAGATTGTCGAGCTATTCCGATTCGGTCGTAAATCGAAATAGGTCGACGCTACGGGTGCGGATACAATTTAAACTTCATACAATTTACTCGATATAAATGCGAATGTTACACCTTGTTATCTTACATATACATATCCCTGGATATTTTTCACCTGTATCTCTGTTAACTGTTAACTTAAATCCTAAAATACTACACATACGTAGGGACAAGGTTTATGTAAAAAAATCTGATGAAAATCCACAGAAGAATTTAAAACTCTGCGTGAATACAGGACTCTGATAACGAAAATCTCGGCGATATTCTCAGTTCGACGCATTTTTCGAAAATTGTTTTTCCGAAGTTTATTTTCGCAATAAGAGATTTGCTGTGTACATATACCACTACCGATCCATTCGTGTAAACTTATAGAATTTTGATATTGCATTTTTCAAACAGGCAATTAAACGTACATTACGTCTATCTAATCACAACTATCATAAAACTTAAAAAAGAACATGTAGTATTTTTCCACAAGTTATACGAAAAAAACCGACTGTCAGAATTGCCACAACGAAGTAAAACAGATTTAGCTAAATACATTGGCACCTTGAAACACGACCAATTAAACAAATCCGCAAACGTTACACTCAGGCCGCAGCCAGAGGCTGCTACGTATAATTAAACCACCGAATTCGCGAGGCGTCGACGCGCTAATATAATAAAGCCAGTATAAACCGCTCTAAACCGGTTTAATATCAAGAGGGCTGAGGATAGGAAGCTCAACTTTTCGCTCGCGGTTTCACGTCTCAAGCAGACGTAATACTGTTTAGATCTACGGATTAAAACAATGATATCTCACCAAAGATACACCAACACCAATAACATACATTACACAACCTGGATGCTGTAAATATATATATGTATAATGTATATATAATATTCAATGAAGGATTAACAGCTGGTGTGTTCGTGCCGTAATTTCTTTGTTTGTTTGGAACTTTGAGACTTAAGCCTTCGTTAAAACAACTGATACTTTTTAATTAAATTAATAAAATTTCCGAAATGGGCGTAAGGCGAATTAGTTTACGGGTAACGGAACTATATTTATTTTTAAAATTCTATGTGTGAATGCAATACTATTTATTTCTTTCCAAGAACATTGACTGACTAGAGCTCCGGGTTAATCAGTAATTATTCTACACATTGAATTCAGATTTGATTCGTATTTTATGGGTCGATCAAATATCTTAAAATTTATTATATTCCAATAACGTAAAAGTTATAGAATAATTTAAAATAACTTTAAGAAGATGGAAACACCGAAGTGTCCTCAACGTCGTTGTGTCTCAATAAAGTGAACCCGGGCAAATTGGATTCGCAACCTGTGACTTCATCCCGGTCACCGCTATCGCCCCCGGACACACTTATATCCTTATCTCGGAATTCAGATAACAGCGTTATAGGTAAGTGAAAACAAGCATTGGTCTGAAACAATTCTTTATTTTACGTTAAATATTTTGAATAAAAAAATTAGAACGTTCCTTGTAGTAGAATAATTTACCACCTATATCTGATACATGTTTCCACATATTGTTCCATAAGCATTAAGCATATCAAAATTAATAAATTAATTGTACATTTTATTAACCAATAGTATTAAGTAGTAGTAAGTATATGAAACTCCCAAAGATTAAAAGAAATATTATTTCACTGCACAAGTTCAGAGAGCTGGAAAATGGAGTTTCATCTTATTACGAGATATCCATTTGGACAATGCACCGAAGATTTGAAAACCTGAATTACCGTAATATGATACAATTTCATCCTCGGAAATATATATTTAGTACAAAAATGACTGCTAGAAAAGAAACTATTGAATTATATACTATTTCTTTACTTTAGATTTTGTAAGCGTTGAAATAGTTCACGAGATCTCAAGAACTCCTCAAACGCTGGCTTATTGTAATTGTTCCCCAAAACTTGGGACATTCGTAGAAATTTAAAAGCAACCGCAACATTGGCTCTGTCTGTATATTTTAGGAAATCTCTGATCTCACTGAATTAAGAAAGTTAAATAAGTTTTACAAGCAACGAGCTCAAGCTCGCGTTTACTTTTCGCTATGAATGGATCATATTATTTGTTCAAAGCTGCTACTTATGTCTGTGTGTAAAGCTTACAAAGATATTATAGCAAGTTATTTAAATTAAACTAATAACAAGGTACTAGGATGATATTATAAAAATAAACTGTTTTTTTTCTCATTATTTCATATTAAGATGTTCAAAACCTTCTAATTCATAAGCCACAATTCATCATTACGAAAGCAACCCCCGCTAAGGGTTGCTTTATAATATTTTATTTCATGTATAATTTATTAATAAATATATAATTATTTAATGTCCAGCCTTTGCTTCTAATCTATCGTTTATTGAATATGGGGTACACAATGGGGTTGGCAAGAAAATGAAACGCCTGCTGTGACATTTGGTCGTTATTAAGAAGAGCTCAGGGAACGGACGTACGTGACGAATTCTTTTAGGGAAAATCGCTACTTTATCTCCGGAATGTTATTAAAATAATGTACTCTTATAAGAGAAGAAAACCCGAAAAGCTTTTATGTACTTAACTAGAAATAAAAACAAGTTTCGTGGTTTTATTTTTGATAATTCTCACTGTGAACTATCAGAGCAATGAAAGTGCATAAATTCTTTCAATACCCTTTGAAAACTTAGTTTACAGGTATATTATTGTATAGGTGTGAAAATGGGTAACATAAAAAAATAATAATTAAAAAAAAGTCAATATGAATATGAATAGAATAATCTTAATATATATAAATTACAAGTCACGTTGTTTGTCCGCTATGGACTCCTAAACTACTTAACCAATTTCAATCAAATTCTTCCACCGTGTGTGTGCAGTTTGATCTAACTTAAAAGATAGGATAGCTTACATATATAAATATATAATTCTACTGTACGTGTGTATGACTCCTTTCAAACGGCTGGACCGATATGAATGATTTTTGAATGCGTTTGGGTGGAGCCCTGGATGGTTTAGATACAAATCAGCCCGGCAGATGGCACTGAAGTCGGTACTTTCATACTTTATTTAATATCCTAATCGCTTGAAATAGCATGCAGGACGTCTGTCGGGTCCGCTAGTTATAATATAAATTATAAAATTTTATAAAAAAATCCAAGAGATTCTTTGTTATTTTAATATATATACCTACTAAAACATTTAAAGTAAGTATAGTCAGAAATGCTACATATTCAGTGAACAAGTGTTCGGTAGAAAATTAATCTTCAGGAACAATGGGCTTTAAGTGGCGATCCTCCGGCGGCCATTGTTAAATACTCACTTCACTCGCGAATGAGTAGATGAGTGAGTGACTGACTGACCCGTTCTTGAACACCTACTCAACTCGGGCACTTTTATACTCTTTGTCGCTAATGATCTGTTTTGAGCTTGAATGACACAAGAATCGCGAGAAGGCCGACACTTTATTTTTGTTAATGTTTCGTGTTTATTAAAGAAACCTTATCAAACAGGAAAAAATTACGTTCTTCATATTTTTCAGTTATATACTTGAATGTTTATGATGACTTATAATTTTTTTATTAGTTACAAAACGTTAAAAACTAATAAATTTTCTGAACTTTAAATACTTACTTAATTAAAAATATTTTGCTATTTTGCACAGTCGCATAAACATCATCAAAGTCACCTGTTTATATTTATGAAATGGGCTTTTGAAAAGTTTTTACATATGTACGACTGTAGGAGCGGCGGTGAAAGGGTAGTATTGACATTCAGGAGAGTTGAAAAGCATTGGAATGTCCAATGCAGGGGTCAGGGTATTTTCATTTGAGCCACAGTTGTGTGTCGTGAATTACTAATGCGTGTAGTGTAGGAGACGTTTACTTTTTGTTATGACATTGCTCATAGTTTTGCATATAAATTTTAACCGTACCATATTCAATACACGATAGAATAGAAACAAAGATTGTATAAAAAATTATATAACTGACTTTGAAAAATCATTTTTGTATTAGATTCAAAAAGACTACAGGATATTATAACCATACAAAAATGCCACACAATACATATCATCACGCTACCACCACTGGTAGCATATATACTTCTCGGTATTTGCTATCAATTGATACGGTGTATACCTATACTTCACAAGTACCTTAAGCCACGCAGCGAGAAGATAAAAATCCACAGATAGCTGTCACAAAATGTGACTCACAATCAATACAAAATAGAATTATCTGGTCAAATACTAATTACCACTTATTTCACCGTAATAATTATTGCCACAGGCTCGGCCCCTCGAGGCCTGATATGGGCCTATATCAAAAGTTAGATTAATAGACACTACCGAAAAGTGGAACTCGTTACGAACGTGTTTCTGGCCTATAACATGGGTTATATTTATAACAGAATCAGTTTTATTTAGTTCTGTTTATTATATCGTGTTCGTGTATTGTTAATACATAAAGTTTTAGCCTCAAACAAAAAGTATTGCGTAAGATATTTATTTACATTTGTGATTAAAGAATTACTATAAAAGTTTTAGTAGCATGGATATCTTGTGCGTCCAACCATAGGTTACATTACAAAGAAGCATCGACCAGCTGCAAAGTTGTTGAACGATGTTCTTAAAAGATAGTCTGTGCGGAAAGAGAACTGGCGTGGGCTTATGGGAATTAATTAAATTCTCACTGCTACGCGTCATATCCTTTATTCACGAATATTTAGCCTATCGTATAACAGAAAGAAACAAAATAATTTCTGTCGAACTATTAATGACGCAAAAAAAATAAGTAATCACTGCTGCGACCTCAACACTGTCACTCCGCACAGACTTTATGCCATACTCAAACATCTAAGTTCCCTTAATTAAGCATTTTAAGTAGAGGATTCAAACATAAAATTAAGTTTAGAAGTTGCCAGCGTGAAATTTTAATAAGCGATGCGAAAACATTGAAGCAGATGTAAGTCTTAGAAGCAGGGTTGAACAAAATCTTATTTAAATTACTGTCAAAGCAATATTGTCTGTAAAATGTTGATTAATTAAAAAGCCTTTCCAGACGATTTTTTGAAGTTATACTTCTTTAGGCGCGGTATGAAAAATTGATGAGAGTGAAATTTTACGATGCGCGCACCGTGACATAAAATTAACAGAATGAAGTTGCCCACGGAAGATGCTACGGCATTGGACATAATTTAAAAACAACATTCGACTAATAATAGAATTTATGTTACACTTAATGTAAGAGAATAATAATTAATATTTATTTATTTAATTTTTCAAATGTAAACTGAACTTTATTGACTATAATGACTCCTTTTCCAGTCTTTGATTATTTAATTGTAATTAATTATTTGCATGCAATCAAAAACTATTTTTAATAATGCCAAAGAAGTATAACTTCTTACGCGCCTACATAAGTACACGCACTTTTCATCCTATTTTGGTATAATGTTTGTCTTTGGTCTAACCTCAAAATATATATCGAAAGGATTGCAAGCTTATCTTATTTTCGTATGTGTTCATGGTTATGTATATGAAAGAGTTGTAGCATTTACAAATATAGGTGAAGTGACGGTTAAAATCGTGATGCTTTTAAAGAATTACGTGCTTTAAGCCTTACACCGAATTTCCAAGTAGGGGAAGATCGTTACCCTTCGTACGCGGGGCACATTCATACAGTCAAAATAAAACTTGAACGAAACAAAGTACAGTCTTGCTTTTGTATGTGTGCATGAGTCGAGGTACCAAATATACATCAACGAAGTTTCGTGAAATTCGCACCGATGAGAGTGAAGTTACAGGCATGGACGTGTTTTCGCGCTCGGTAAGTAATTTTTTGATCTATGTTTTTATCTCTTGTTATCGTAGATAAAATAAGTTTTCGTGTAGAGTATTCTATCAGTAACTAGCAAAATATACTTAAGATACGTCTCCAATACTTAATTTATGACGTTTTCCTATTAATATTAAAATAAGTTATATTTTGTTGTTATTCAGATAGTGGGGTACATTCGGACAGCACTAGATGGGGCACATTTGAACGAATTGTACAACTAAATTTGTATAAAAATTTGTCGACGCGAACTGTCATTTTCATACAAATTAAGTTTTCGACTTTCTACATATTACACTACTGTTAAGGCATCTTGACTAAGGTTGATTTTGATGCTTGTGAACCAGATGCTGTGAATAATTTACCAATCCATCAAATAGTAGTTCCTTCGAAGTCAGTTTTGACACCAGAGGCATTTCGACCCTATCCGCATTTTGTAAGAAGTAATAAAACAAACAAAATGACGATGACGGCCAGGAAAACCACGAATTTATACTGCCAAACCCGAAAATAAGAAGTGCTAATCCACACCAAAGTGTAAAAAATGTGATTCTAAATTTAAGATACCTAACTAATTAAATTTTGTTTTACATAAGAAAAGTATTTTATTTTTGTTTAATAGAAGTTAAATCTTTATTTTTGTGTTTAATTTCATTGCTAATAAATGAATTTTGAACTACCTCACAGCGTAAGAAGGTACCCCCAACACTGTACGAAGGTGCCCCGTTGATGGGGCAGATTCGTACGTATTCCAGATTTAGTTTAAATCATAATTATGGTTGAAACATCGGATGAAATCATTTGTCATTTTTTTATTTGAATCTCAGATAGTTAGACTATAAATTTAAGCTATCAGGTGATTGATTCATGGAAAAAGAAAAAATTAAAAAAATAAAATGTGAAAACCGTACGAAGGGTCCCCACCTTCCCCTATATATAGCATCAGTATTAACTAAATAAAATATTCCATTATACAGAGATCCCATTATATTGTGAAAGTAACCAATATGTATTATGTATTAGGATTGGCAACCCTAGAGAGTCCCTTTGTACTACCCCCTAAAGAGGAGCTATAAAGAATATAATTAGGAAAAGCTGCACGTTACGAGAGAATTTATTTTACTAGAGATTAAAATAACCCCGCTCGTTGATCTTAATTTCGAGATCAAATTAAAAATTATACAAAGTTTCACTAATGACCTATTGATTATTCGATTTTAATTAAAGGAAGTAAATATTTTATCGTTACATCATAATATGCAGAAGTTAAAATAAAAACAAAATCTGTTGAGTAAGCCAACTTTTACCATATTTGGCATTTACTTAGACTGTTTCTGCTTCATCTAATCGACAGCCTTTTTACTTTGGAAGATTACAGGCATATTTCAAGCACCCGTGTCCCAGTACCGCCTCAATTTATCTCCTAACATTTTGCTGGTGTCTGGCGCTTCCCCAAATGTCGAAAGGCAATGACGATGCTCTCCATTCTGTATGTTATTCGATTGAGGACACTTTAAAATGTTCCATGTTTTATATTTCTAAAGCACACACACAACTTACTTTTGTGGATCTATTATAGATAAAATGTTTTTCATTAAGAACGCTTAAACATATGAAACTACAATAATCAAACAACTCCTAGGAACTTTGTAAAAATTATTGATTTTGTTTAACATGTCCTAATCAATAAAGAAATCCAAGCAACTACACGAAACCCTCAACGGACGCAAAAAAGATTCAAGTATACCAATTAAACTCGATTAGTACAGGAAAGCTAAAGTTATCGTGACTACAAGTATATGCTAAAGTTAACAGCATTCTTGGGCTCCAAGATTAACTAGTACAATGAATCAATATTCATGAGCTTTTCACGGTGGAAGCAGACCACTCGATATTGCATTTTATTCGATTAATACCCGATATTGATGTTGAATAGATCCTGTTTTATCGGAACCACTCAGTGTTCGCTTTTAAAAGGTTTCTTTGGCTATGAATATTCTAAGTAGTCAAGTTAACAAGCCTGAGTTGTAAAATGTTCGTTGTTACTTTTCATAATATTTCTTTACGGGATCAGCCAATTTAATTTCAATTATGGAATGTATATGTAGTTGCTACGCCGTAGACCATCGCACAGCAAGAAATCTCCTTGAGCGAATGAGCGATTCTAGATAGAGGCGGTTAATGCCAAGCAAGTTTTCAAAGAAAGTAACTATAAACCCTCTCTAGAGCCACCGCATATTATTTTTAATGAGAAAACGTAGTTTCATTGGTCCATATTTCGCAGGTAAGTTGCTAATAAATTGCAAGGGACCAAGGGCGGACACCGGTCTTAGTTGGGAATGAATTTATTGTACGATAGGTTATCTCGAGAGGGTTCGGTTGTTTTGGTAGTGTCGTTTAGGAGGTCAAGATTCTAACTTTCTTAGTTTATGATATATTGGCCGGGGCGGGTTGGTGGCGGGCTGGCAGATGATATTGTTATTTACGTCATAAAGTTATACGACTGTGTGCTTAGTGAAGGGGTTCTCACGTAACATATTGTTGCTAGACGTGATTATATTATCAAACTCAGTTTTTTTTTAATTTGTTGTTAGTTATTTCTAAAAATGTGCAATGTGCCCAGCAGACCTATATCTGTCTACATACAAGAAGAGCAACATATTGCAGTTAAAGACAATTAAATGCCGTTAAAAGCATATAGCATTATTGAGAATAGAAAAAGGCGCCTCAGATTTATAGTATTAGTAGTAGTATCTGTTTCGTAATCATTTATTTTTCTTAATATATAAGAAGACGATCAGCCTTCTGTGCCTGACACATGCCTTTCGACGTTATATTGTTTGGGTCAAACGCAGTATGAGAGAGTGTTAAATGCGCACATATCGTACACATTTCGGCTGAGTTGTTACTCAGTCATGGAATTTCTCTCCATACGTGTATCACAGCCGGGATTCAAACCTACCCTTTAGGGATGGGAGTCAGAATGGCTGAAACCATTGGGCCAAAAATCCATTAGGGCAAAACTGCTCAATCAAAGACGTAAAATATGCGATGTGGCTTACTAGCTCCTACATAGCATACGGTATGTTTGTTTGTGTTATAAAGACCAACAGATGATTAACTATCGGATTGGATTGGATGATTCATGTTTAATAGGATTTTATACAAGAGGTCACACTCGTACGAAGATGAAATTTAATAACACTATTGCTATGAAGCCCATCCATTCTCAAACGGGCCGCACATCAGCAATAAATTATATCGCACTAAAATATCAATTGCAACACAATAAGGTAGAGACGGAGCCGCGTCGCTCGCCAAACTTTTAATTGGAACAAAATCCCCGCAACGAAGGCGTTTTAATTAGGAAAATTTCCTATGAACAAGCGGAGAACGCAATATAATTTCTATGCAAATTGAGCGTTTTAACTTCCGTTGACGCGCTCTCGGCGGTTACTTTAAGAGACAGATCGCTATATTCCACTGTAATGCACCAGTTCATGATTAAACAGCCAGTCTAATTAGTGGAATATCATTTCATCTATGAACTAAAATATAACTAAGTTTACTTTAACCTCTGTTCCACCTCCTCTATAGAAAACGAGGGTAGAGGGAGATTTTATTTGCTACTGCTCTATTTCGGTATTAATTTTCAGTAATAGGTCTTATTAAAATCAATTATAGACAACACGCCCCCGAGACAAGGCATGTCGCAAACTAAACACTAAACCAATCGTGTCTTATCGCATTACATACAATAAATATGTCTCTAAATAAATGTTTCATACAATGCAACAATATTACAATTCAGTCACCTGAATTACCTTTCCTGAATAATATGCGAAAGTATTGAAACAATGTAATGAGCACTCAACTGCCATACGAGTGTATAAAACTGGCTGAATCACACTTAACGTAATATTGCATAATTAAATGTAATGTATTTGGTCTACCCATATTTATAAAACTCTTCAATAATGTGATGCAATAAGGTACCTCAATATCTCAGTTCATGTATAGGTTAACTACACATGCGCTTGTAAATCAATTAGTACCTGGCGTACGTCAATATACCAGCTAATGCTGTTTATGTTTTGGTTAACAAATTAGCTTAGTTAGCTGTATACGAAAGGTAAGCAAGTTGTCAACTTTACACAGCTCTCATATGTGTATGTCAATTATTTATTTTAAAAAGGCATACATACAAACAGTTACAGAGAACACACGACATACAAAAACAATACATGTGCATCAATGACAAGCGTGAAAGTAAAGGGAAACATTACAATGATAAAAGAGAAAATAAATTATACAATAACAATCAAACACAATAAACTACATTAAGAAATACAAATATGCAATTTTAAATTTAATATATTTCTACTTTGCAATTGTTATTGAACGTAAAGGACCGATGTGTTTCTCTTTAAGAGGAAATGTCAATCAGTAATAATATATCTTCATCGTAATCGTAATCAGAAGCATAAGACGCATTTCATAGAAGATGAAATACAAAATGACGCTACTAAACTTCGTCAATGAAAACTTAAATAAAATATCCCCCATTTTTTATAATTAAATAGTATTTCTTTTTCTCAAATATAAGACACAATTAAATTTGCATTCAATACTGTTGAGTTACTATACAGGGCTATAGTATACGTAATGTTTGATTCCACTATCAAATGTCACTTACAGTTCGTCGAGCATGGGACAGACGTTGATTATTAATCAAATAATGGCTTTTGACATGTGAGACCGAGTTTGCGTCTTAGTTGGATGTTCCCCAAGGCCCAGACAATGTATCATTCAATTATCTATAACCATATCTGTAAGTGGCGATTATAACGACATTATATTATTTAATAAGATATAACTTTAATTTACATTACGTTTTTGGAAACAAAAGAATCTGCACACTCAATTCGCAATCAGATTTAAAAACAATAAGTGCTCTTGTGATATATTTTTAATAACGAGAGTTTTATTAATATTCATTAAATGTGCGGTACGGCTGCGTGGCATTTACGAGTTTTTAATCGGACGACGGATTTGTACAATATTGAACTTGGGTTCAGGTTTTAACTTATAATTTATACAGTTTAATAGCGTATTTATGAAATACAAAGCTTGATTGATAATAGATGAATCTGGTCCTAACGGATCTTGCTGTTCAAAATTAACTCTTGGTTTAAAAACATGTCCACGTAATGGATATTAACAATTCGAGATTACGCACAAGGGAATTAAAGGCCGCATAGTTCAGTGACTATTCCCAAGAACCGTCGGCAATCGAGTTAGTCGTATAATAGTGCAATGGCGTCGTTGCGGTGGCATACAAGCGCCATTCGACTTTTTGAAAACACCTAACGAGGTACTTTAAACCGCTTTCAGGGAACCAAGACGAGCATTAGGAACCTGCGGTGGACGAATGGTCGCAATTGTGTGGGTTCGACTGCTTTCACTTTTATTCTTAATCATTTTTCAATTCAATCACTAGTTACATAAAAAAAAAGTGTGTGTGTGTCAGCTACGACGCACGATTGGAGTTTACTCCTTACGAACGATAATTATGATATATTATATCGAATAGAAAAAAAGGGTAAATGAACGCATCTGCTAAAATTATAAGAGAAACAAACATATATCTGTAATTATTCGGATTATTTATATTACTTCAATAAAGCGTATTACATAAAGTATGTTATTTAAAATAAATCTTGATTTCTATACAAAACGGCACGAACGACTTCCATACTTTATACGCTGTGGTGTTTCCCAGGCTTATAGTTTCGGCTTGTGTCAAATGCACTGCAGAACAAAGATGGCGATAATGTTCTGTGGCTGTCGACCATATTTTCATACTAAAGGTGGTAAGAATATATGTTTTTATAATATAAATGTTTGTAGTAGTAATAAAACGTACCTACATCATCTATGCCCAAATAGGATTTTCTTTCTGTGGCCAAAGTTACCTTTATAGTAAGAGAAGAATAAGAATGAACAATCTTTTTAGTTTTAATTTCACTGACCATTACTATTGACAAAATTCTATGGCACGCTAGACAATCTACTTTGATTTTTTACACCTGTCAACACTGACAATGTTGTAACGTGGCTGTCAAAACGTGAATTCAAAATAGAAAAGTCTGTGTAATGTATTCCATCTCATTCTTTTACACGTTCAATCCTACAGATATATATGTTTGTCTCTTTCTACATAACGCCTCAACTTTTCGTGTTACACTTGATTTTACTCCTCATAAAATTTCCGTACCGGGCCTTATAACTCAAATCGTTTCTTAAGGAGTAAACTCCAAAAAATATAGTTTCTTTAAAGATAAATCAATAGTTTTCAAATTAGTCATTAAAGATACCCGATAGCTTAGCCTTACGTTTTGACTATTTTATGTGTAAGAAACAGCGTGCGCACTTTTTAGTAAGAAACCCATCGTACCATAACATCAGACATCATTTAGCATAAGAGCATTCCTATAGAGTATTTTGTAGCATTCATGCTCACTGTTTCACGAGGCTTCGCAATTAAACCTAAACTGTCCGCCACACGAAATAGCTCGTCACGCCTCTTATTTCGTATGTATGAGACGGATCTGTATCTGGAGTTAAGGATGCGTAGACACGACAATTTAAAAAATAGAAATGACTGAGAACATATTAAATAATAATAAAATGTAATATGTGTCTCCGTGTAATAAAGGAACGATTGCTGGCCATTCGTCGTGCTCGTGAATGGGTGCTACTCGTGGTAACTGGTCGTGCTTGAACTCTTGTATCTGGTGTCATTATTTATAATTTCCACCAGTCACTTTACACATTCAAAAAATCTAAATCATTTACTCATATAGGTAACACAATTGTACACTTAAGAACTTCGAAAAAGAAATATATATTAAATGCAACTAATTTACTTTTACTGCCAGTTCTCAAATCAAATCATTTTAACCTTGATTGACAATAAGTTTGGTTTTTTTTCCTCACGTAAGTGCGTGTTTCTATTTTGCCCGCTGATACTTAGCGTTCTTTAGCTTATTATTATGACATTATCTTACAATATATCAAGGAAGCATGGCGTAATGGTTGCAGTTTCTTTTAGTTTCCTCGTACCCAAATATTCGGGGATTTAAAAGAGTGACGGAAAGTTTACTGCTAGTTCTCGCCCTCTCTACGCCCTCTTGTTTCGGGAACTGTCGAAAATGTCCATTTTTAGATTTTTTTAATACTGACGTGTTCATAAGTGTTAATGTGTATAATATGTTTAAATACATTTTGATTTTATATATTGACACATTAGAAATGATTTTAAGACTATCGAGCATAAAGAATCACTTACTTATAAACACGTCTTCATTAGGACTTCTCACAAGTTGTAACCAAGACTTGATGGCATATTATTAGGATATTATATATCTTTAAAATAATGCCAAAGTAACAGTTATATGTTGGGCCTTATCTGAGACGCGCTAAAACCAGCGGCAGACGTATTTAAAAGCAAGAGACATCTGTAGCGACGTCAGTGAATACGAAATAAGTCGAGCCATTTTGGTTATAACTTTAACACTTAAGCAAACAGTCACGTATTTGCTTTCATAATATAATTTTTAATCAGTTTATTTTCAAAAATATCACAATATAGAATTAATATCCTTACATTTTCAAAAACAAAGTAGAAATCTACAGATATCCTTTTTATTTTTTTATACACATAAATACAAATATCTGAAAAGCGTAGTAACATCAGAAGCTGAGTGCGATTCGCCGTGGGCTATATAAAAACTTTACTGCTCTCACAAGAAACCAAGGCAAAGAGCGCCTTTGAGCAAAAAAGTAAAGCTAAGCTATTATATAGGGTGTCTCAGTAAGAGTGCACTTTTTCATTTTTAAATAAAGACAAGTATTTTATGACAGAGTTCTGATATTTTTATTGTATTGTAAAGAAGACATGTTCCGATTAAGTATGGAATAAAATATCCGGCAAATGACCTCCACGGCTCTGATGACAGGCCATTACACTTTTCATGATTTTTTCCATGATTTTTGCACAGAGATGTGGCTGTATCTCACTCTCTCTCTGATTTCCGATTGGAGCTCAGGAATGGTTTCGGGTTTATTCGCATATAACTCGAGATTTCACAAAACCCCAAAGAAAAAATCGCACGGCGTTAAATTGCACGATCTTGGTGGCTAGTTGACACCAAAATTTCGTGAGATAATGTGTTCTGTTTATCGGAGAAAAATACTTTTTTCGAAAAATTGGCATCGACTTCCCTTTGCTCCATTACTCATTGAGTAAATTGCCGTTGCTTTCCTTGGTCTGCTGGTTTGAGCTCCTGAGTTAACTGAATCTTGTACGCATGAAGGGTATTCGGCGACACTCTCGTTTACAGCAGCAATGTTTTCAAGGGACCGACCGGTACGTTGACGCAAAGGATTCTTATAATCCATAATTGACCCAGTTTCTTCAAATTTTTTGGCCACTCTTCGATTATTAGGTGCACTTTCTCGGCTGAAAATTTGGTGAAGTTTGCGAGCGTTTTCAGCGTTACTTTTGTGATGAGTTTTCACAATTATAACGAGTTGTTCTTTCAAAAAGTGCTCCATTTTTAATAATCGGAACAAACAGAGGTGACACCTGTCAAATTTCAGAGTTGCAACTTGCAGGAAAACAAAAATATTACAATTTTAAAAAGTGCACTCTTACTGAGACACCCTATACAAGACACAAAAGTGGATGTACAATAGTGAGTACGAGCTCTGGTATGTAGAACAAAGTTTCACAGGTGTACGTAAATAGTTGCTTAAGAATGATGTCACGTTAAAACTCTCCATATTTATTGTTCTGGAATCTCAGAAAACTCTAAGAGAAAATAGAGAAAAGCTAAGGGGAAGGAATTAAGCATAAACAAGTTGGAATAGAAATGACAAAGTCATAAGTTTAAGTTCGAAAAATAAGTCTAATACATATAATTACTATCATACGAATAAATGCGTTAACTTTAAGTATTCCATACTTTTAAAATAGCTTATCTCTGTTATTATTAAACTAAAACTAGAAATGTAACCCGATGCATAAGGAAATTAGTAAAAATGATTAAATGTCTAATCACACATATATTAAACTTTATTTATATGTGCTAAAATACTACTAGGAAAGCCCAAAACACAAATTGTTTTATCATTATTTCAAGCATATAATAAAATTTTAAAATAAATTTTTTGTAAATTTAATTAATTTTTCTCGAGCGCTATTTTTTAATCCAGTTAGAATTTTGTGCCGTCCTACAGAGACCAATTTACTGAATTAGTCGAATAAACAGACCGACATTTTATGGGCAAAGGCATATCTCAAATTACTTTGGAGTGAATACTTTAAGGCATATGTCTATGACTTGATTAAAATAGAAGAAGTGCAAGTACTTTTCAATACTTGGTGCAAGAATTGTCAAATTTCATAATCTTCGTTGATTTGTCATATTCAATTTAACAGCAAATTTTTTTTAAAGTCAGCCCTGCGATTCTGTAACTCACTTTTCGAACTCACACAGCGGTTTTCGCATCGGCGGTCGCTCTGAAATCAGTCGTGAAGCAGTCATTTTATGATTTGGCATTCTGATAAACAATAAACTACAAGCTCCTACCAAAGAATGCCAAATCATAAAATGACTGCTTCACGACTGATTTGAGAGCGATCGCCGATGCGAAAACCGCTGTGTGAGTTCGAAAAGTGAGTTACAGAATCGCAGGGCAGGAATGATTCCTTAAGAGATCGCTGTTCTCCACTAAGCAACCGCAGATGAGTACCCCTCGAGTACCATTTCACGTTTTGTGTAATATCAGTTTTATTTACAACCAAGCTCGGAAAGACGAGGTTATTCTATTTCTCTTTCCTTTAACGTTATTTAAAAAGGACTGAATCAATTGCGAGTGGGATTCTTCGCAAACTGTACGAGTATTCATACAACTCTTTGCTTTGTGTATTTTTGTTTGAGACGTAACGTTGTTATTATAACGTTTTGAGATTTTATTACGACTACTATGTTTCTTTGCTTGATACTTAAAAATTAAGTCTTTTAATGTAACGTTAACGTTGTATTGATGGATATTGATTCAAGCTGAACTAAATTATGTACACATATTCACACACCCACAACTCATGCTTTAGTTATATTTCGCTTATTTTATTTTATCTATTACTTTAGTTTAGTCATAGTATATAGTCATGTTTTTGTATATTTTCTGTCCGCGAAGCTGTTGTGACCTGTTGCCACACGACTTCTATAGGCACCAGCCTCTCACAAAGATGGTCAATACCTGCAGCATGTAAACCCACTAAGTGCTATATTGTGAAGAGGCAAAACAAATTGATTATTATTATTAGTATAGTATTCTCTTTAAGAAATCGTACAACATAATATTAATCAAGTCTATCTAGTTATGGAATACGCATTCAATGTCTGTTTACCACAGCATACAAAATAACGTATATTTTGCATTGTCTTCTGTGTTTATAAAGATAAAAAGAGTATGAAAACAATTGCCGAGTTTTACTATTTTTCGTTCCCCCATTTCCTTTGAATGAAAATACAAATTTTCTATGACTTCTTGACGTTTTCACTCTGCTATTTCGTTATGGTTTCGCGTTGATTTGAAATGGTGTCTACATCATGCGGATATTGAATATTCCTTTTTTTATATTACAATATTTTTTTAATTTTTTTTTAATAATCGTATGCTTCTTTATTAATTTCCTCATAATAAAGATACAAACTCTTGATATCGTGCCACACACAATAAAAAATATATATGTATGTAAACCACACTGTAATATTGAAAACAATTTATATTAAACGATTAAAAAAAATTCTTGGAAATAACAAAAAAATAAATAGAAAATAGTAGTTTCATAATGTTTTGGAAACACTACGCTACAAAGTACCACATATCCCGCATTCAAACATTCGAGCCTTTTTTTTAAAGAAATATATCCGCAAGACAAACATTGTATGGTCACCTCGTGGTTTCAGTCTAAGGACTCGACATTCAGCGAAGGGCCCTCGCATCGTCTCCATTCATTGTGACGATTGCGCTTCCATTATACCAACAAGGACCTTTCATACTGGCGGTGGGAAAAGCAAAAAAACATACGCCATCAGACGGAGTGCTATCGTGTAGTTTTTCAACTGTTTCTGGTATATGTATACCAAAAAGTCGGATATCTTTGAAAAGACGAATATATTTGATAATATATTCGTCTAACCGCGTTTTTATAACGTTATCTGATGATAACGTTATAAAAACGCGGTTAAACATTTTTAATTTACCACCGCGTGCTTTTAAGGTCAAAATCATATTCATTATTTACTTATAAGAAACTTATTACTTTTTTTTAGGTTTAAAGACATTTATTTATTCTCATAACAGACAATAGTCACTTACATGAGAACTTATATACTAAAGATACAGTTTATCACGTCGTGCTTAAGCTTCAGGGATCAATTATCGAAGTAAAACTTGGGTGGACTTTCATTTATGCAGGTAACTGGGATCACTCAGGAGATGGTTGTCGTCGATGGTTGTTGGATATCTGCACTTTTTTTAATAATGTGTATTCAACAAATATTAGCAATTTTCTCGTGACGATTGTATATTGTTTTTGTATATAAGTGACGAAAGCAAAATAAAAAATCTGCATTTATTATTTTTATCTCATCTCTACAAACATCAAGAGAAAAGAAAGATCGCATTTTAAAACACAACCTTTAATTACTCAATATTCCGCATTCAAGAGCGGAAGCAAAGAAAAGGAATCCACTCGTATTTTGATGGCGAATAAAAAGGGACAAAGAAGGAAAAAAAGGAGTCCTCCACATTTCCATTGGAGCTAGAGTCTGATTAATGACGCGCCCATTCTGTTCCGATCCAATTACAGTGTGTGTTTCATTTGTCCCGATTATTGATTCGGCCCGATTTGTGAAAATCTAATGATGTATGCTTTGTCATATATCATACGAATTAATTTCGTGATAATTCACAGACAGCGCGAATAGCAGTTCTGCTTTTGGCCTATTGTTTCAACAAGTTTGAATGCGTTTAAAATGTTTAATTGTCATTGGATGCCTATGCAAGATCTAGCACGTATCTATACTGTAACAAGAAATGTTTATTAAGAATTTATAAGTTCCTAGCAAGTAAGTGTAGTCCTAAAGCATATCTTACGACGCAATAAAGACAGCGCTCATCACAAAGGCACACAATTGATTTCGTGAAATCGACGACGCTCATTCTCGCCTGCGACTTCAAAGGGCAAATACTTGAATATCTCACGCGCAAGTGCACACAGAATACGTGAAAGGACGTCTTCATTGCTTTTCCCTTCACGACAAACTAGAAAAATCTTCAACAAAATGAACGCCATTACCGGTATTTACGTTTGAACCTTTTTAAACATGCAAACGACAAAGAATGTTTGTAAATCAAACTTGTTAGAATTCCTCCTTCTTGCGAAACGTTACATATGTTCAACGTTTCGTAATTACACTATATAAATTATAAAAAAAAAACTATAAATTACAAACATAAATCAGATAAATATTATTAAATGACACCGGTGATCATGCAAAACATTTGAAATTTGATAATTGTGCTTCCAATTTAAAAAGTAATGATTCGTTAAAATCAATAAATCTATTTTTTAGTTATGGTGAGAGTCCCTACATGTTTCGAAAAAATTAAATAATTTAATCTTGGAATATTTTAAATAATATATATTTCTCTAACAAATGTTAGTGTAAAAAGTAAATTATAATATCAGAAAACCGTTTAAATTCAATCAACGTATTCATTTAAGAATATAAAACGTATAAATTTAATATATCTTATATTTATAACAGCAAACGCTCCAGACGACTCTGATTTAAAAATCAAAACCGCGTATACATTACAAGTATCAGTATCGGCTCAAACAAGGCTTCTATTCGCAGCCACAAAAACGGTCCGATGAGATGTAATTATCTGAGCTGCTTTAGAGCGCATTAATTATTCATAACGCCAGTGGCCAGAAGCGTATAACGAGTAACAAATTGATGGCATTCGCGGCAGTGGAGTTCCGCAGTAATGTTTTTTTATAGAAACGGGTTAATCGCGGTCACTTTACCGAACAACCGCGATTTTATTGAAATAAAGGTGGAATAAGTCAACATTGGAACAACTGTAAAGCGTTCCCAAAATTTAGTCCTTTTTAATATGTATCACTAAAAATCCGCAAAAACTTTTGCTTTATTTAATGATATAATAACCTTTATAGAATTTTAATTGTAACTACGACTTTTGTTAATCTCGTGTCTGATATAAATAAAAATAATTACTTTTGTTTTACAATTATAGAGATAAAATACACAAAGTCAAAATATACGAGTAGTCGGATCATTTAACAACAATAGTCAAATGACAAACGCAAAAAGCGTGAAACTGCTAAAAACTAAAAGGCCTACGTGATTGCACAAAAACGGTCACACTAAACAAATTAATTATCGGCACCCGAGCGTAAACTAAGGCCGGCCATGTCAATCCGAGCCGAAAACAATTACATCAACAGTGCCGGACTAAATTTGCATGAGGGGTGTGCGTTCACAACATAAAGAGTTAAACAGGTGAGGTAAAAACAATGTTCATTTAAATAATAATAATGAAAAAATATGGCTTATCAAGCTTCTATTGAGCGTAAAAACGCTAGACCAAGAGCCATATCGTCTTAGTCGAGAAAGAGCGCCAAGTGACGGTTAAGTGTGTAACACCGCATAATTATTCGTGTCATCACTTCCGAGGGACGTGATTAAAACCCCCGAAATACGTCAGCGTGTTGACATTTTGATGAGGCAAAATTGCGACCGGGGTAAATGCCCCGGGGAATCCCCCCCGGCCAAAGACACCCCGAGTGACGCGTGCCGGCTGGAAATGAAGCTAATCATCGAACTGAGTCCCTATTCTAAAGAAAAATAAAAAAAATCTTCGATTAACTCACGAATATACTGCGATATAATTAATCAAAATTGTCAATAATAAATAAGAGTGCCAATATTTAGTTGTTGGCTGAAATTAAGTGTCACTTGTTCTCATTAATTATAACGTCCTCCTTCAATTTATATACTTATAAAAAAATTGCCCGTAAAGAAAATCCCTTATCCAGAATAGGACGCCACTTCGTCCTCATTGTGTAGTGGCCTAAATAGCAGACAATTTTTTCGAAACAACGAATAATAAGACAGAAACAATAAGTCGGAATAAAAGATATCGTGTTAAAGTGGCGTTTGTGAAATCATATTTTTCTTCTGTAATAAAACTCCGACACGATTTTATAATTGGACGTGGAACGTGGCTTAAAATATAAAGAATTGTTATAACAAAAGCGTAAATATCCCTTTTGTTTTTGCATTTCCATTTAGACAAAAACTGATATAATTGTCTTAAATTACTATTAAAGCGAACTTTTTACCTAGCACCAGTCAAATACAGATTCAAACAGAACACAATTTAAACTCGGCTCCACGGAAACAATGGGTTGTATAAGCAAGTTCGACAGCGCAGTCACACACAAGCCCCGCGTCAAAAGGCAGGCGACATCAAATTGTCGACGTAATGGAGCCGTCACACGCCGACACCTCGTCAGCGGCACAAGGGCGATCGTTTAAAACTTTCCAAACGCCAACTAACACTAGTGCGTTAGAGCAGGGGATAAATTTAATTCGCACGATTTCAGCAGACTACAACTGTCATCAAGGACAAAGTGCCGAGTTCATTTTCTTTGCTTCAAGAGTGTCAGCGTTTTCACTACCA